>NW_013653404.1:0-42716 GCF_000499385.1 Eimeria necatrix
GAGCCCCCAAATGTAGTGCGCGGCGCCTACTGCTGCGACTACGCTGTTTCCTGTCCCTCTACAGGTCTACATACTACACCTAGATAAGCCCCATTTCTCGGTCTTTACAGCTTTATTCCGTCGAAATACGACAATTCAAGAAGTGTCTGTGTTCTCTGTCTTCGATTCGCTCCCTTCTTGGAGCTTACCCCCTAGACCTAGGGGGGAGGTCCGCATTGGTGCCGGCTCGATCGCCAGCCCCAGTCTCCACACGATTTCCGCACAATTCACGTTTTCACTAGAACTCAGTAACGGTTTTTCTTATTTTTTTCATGTATTGGGGGGGTCCTGTCCCCCTCCAGTGTCGCGGCCCCTTGCAGGTCGCTAGCTAGCTATCATCCCTAGGACACTAGTCAGCCCCATTGTAGCACCACACCGCACCAGTGCCAGCGCTATCGCCAGCCCCAATCTTGGGGGTATTCACAGGCACGTCTTTTGTGCACATGCTACTTTTCTGGAAAATTGCCTTATTTCGTTACTAGTAAGAAGGTCCTGCCCTCGTTCAGCGCCTAGCCGCTTATAGGTCACCAGCTAGATATCCTAGGTCACCAGCAAACCCTATTGCAGTGCCTGAACACTACAATTTCCGTAGCATTCCTATCCCACTTTCTTTACAAACATTGCAAAGCTTCCTCCGGCTTATTGTTTCATCTTCTGCATACTAGAGATTGGGTACCATGCTAGACACAAGCCGAAAGAAGGAAAGGAGAGATCATGGCCGTGAACGTGGAAGCATTACAGCAAGCAAAAAAAAAATATGCGCATACAAAAGCAGCATACTTGACGGAATGGTGAAGGTGATAACAGGATTAATGATCATGTAACTGAAAGGAGGAAAAACAAACACAGAACGAGACAAATTATACCGGTCTATGCGTGACAAATATGGAGGAAAAACGTAACTTCATAGAGAAAATGAAATAAAGGAAGATTAACCATAGTGACGAATTTGCAGATAAAGGAAACCTTCAAAAACGTATATCAGATAGGGCAGCAATTAGCCTAAGCTGAATTGTAGCGCAATCACGCATAAACTACAACACCTTTGACGCAAACATACAGATATTGAGTAGCGTCTTAAGCCACAGTATCCTGTGATAATGGGCTCGCACAGGGAGCTTGCGAATGTAAAAATATATACATGAATGAAGGTGGCTCATTTGCCACAGTAGGAGCCGTGGCATGAACTGGCAAGATCAGCAGGCGCAGCAGCGGATATAGCAGTGGAAGGTGCAGCAACAACAGAAGTAACAATGTCAGCAAAGGGACATAAAGGACTAGCCCCAGCAACAAAGGCAGAAGCTGTCCGAGGAACAAAAACAGATGTTGCAGAAAGGGAAGCAGCTGCCGCAATGCGGTAACAAAAGCAGCAGACGCTGTTGTGATGACGCTAGTAATTACATACGCAACAGCCAATGCAACTGTAACCCCAATACCAAACACCGAAGCTACACGACTTGCCACAGAAGAAGTAGCAAGAACCGTGGCAGCAGCTGCAGCAGTAACTGCAGCAGAAACGAGCAACACGACTGCAAACCTAAGAGCGAATGCAGGAACAGCTCCAAGCGAACAACAACGGCGAATGGCGCGACAGGAACAGCAGCAGCCTCAACTGCACAAACAAGGGCAAACTGCCGGTTGTCGATAGCCAGCCTGACGGAACACCAAGCAAGCAGCACCGGCGACCCGCCCATAGTAAATACAAAAGCAAAATAGTTGTAAAGTAAAATGCTCATGGATTACAGAGCCAAAAGAAGCAGCAAACAGCTGCTCGAGAGGCAGCAACGGAGGTAGGAAGCTGTAGCGCTGTGCACTACAACTGAGCATGAAGGCGCTGCCGGTGTCTTTCACAAAGCGAACTAAGCAGGCGCAAGGCATGCCACTGTTTTAGTATGTTTGAAAGACAGAGCTCTGAGGATGCAAAGACCTTGTGAGTTCTCTTGCAAAGCCTCTTGTTGGGATTCACAGCAACACTGCAACGGGCCAAGATTCTGGCAAGCAGCAAAACAGGCCTTGAAAACAAGGTTCAGCAGTGTTTCTGAGTTCCTACTGAAGCACTCAGCTTACCAAATTCATGGTATTCATTCTTATCCATTACAGTCTTTGTTTTTGTGATTTTGAAAGTGTTTCTAGAGCAAAAAAGCCTGAGAAAAAGGTGAGAAAAGGGTAGGACCAAGGCTGAGCTCTGCATAGTACAGTGGCCAGCCCAAAGATACAGTCCCACGAAGAATCTTGGGGGCAAAGCAGGTCACCAGAGACCACCCTGAGCCGGCCATCCCCTTGAAAGCAGTAGAGACTGTTTCTGCGTGCAACGGGACTGCACTCAATCAGGTCTGCACGCAGGCCTTGCAACCACAGCTACGATACTCGTTGAATGGCGAACGATTCCAGTTTTCCCCACCAGGTGTATTTTTGCGTGCATCGGACGTCCCTTGCACACCTGGGGATCGCCTCTAGTTCTCCTTACCACGTGCATTTTCGCTTGCACGCGGCATATCCTACGGAATCAGGTCTGATGTGCACTATCTGGGCAGCATTAATCCACGAAGTAGACCCAATCTGCACCCGCTATGCTGACTTTTTCGCAGTGCCATTGCTGACTTCTATCAATGCTGCTCTTCCATCATACCTATTTGACACTAGAATAGGAAGGTCCTAACTCTTTTCCATTACTCCTGCACATCACTTTCAGCATTTTGAACTCCCATACTCTACTCTAGGTGCTTTTAGTCCGTGGTGCACTACTTTCATTGGCTACAGCTGTGTGCGAGTCCGCATGGTATAACTGTCCCCGGAGGCTTCTGGCGCTGTGACAGTATAACGATTCGTTAAGGCCGCTTTCTCCTACACGCCCCAAAACCGACCTCAGTCTTTTAGAAGTTGAAAAGGAGCAACACGAATGCCGCCTTTACATTTGCTGCCATCTCATGCTGCTCCGTTGCCCGTAAGCTTTTCTTCAATCCCTCCACGCTGCGGTGCCCAGAGCACTGCAACGGACAGTCATAAAAATACGCCATGACAAGCCTGTTGCTCCTCTGAGTGTCTCATATGCATATGCAGGGGAGCTAGACTCCGCACGCGCATGCAGAAAAGACAGCACCCTCTGTTGTCACACAAGAGGCACACCCCTACACGTGCTCAGGCAGTTGAGGAAATGCCGAACTCCCCTCAAAAACCCACTGGGTAGCTTGTTTGTTCAAGGCCGATAGAGAGCGCCACAGCAACGCGAGAAGCAATTCTATCTGTATATTCGTCACATTTGAACGGGCACTGCTGGAGCAGCCAGAGCAAAGAAGGCCGCAGGCACAGTTTTGATAAGCCACCCGCCTATGTGATTCTGGACTAGTTGCATAGCAGCGCACTCCATTCCATCCTAAAAACACAATCATAAACTGCGCCTTTGGTAATGTTAGAAGCAGCAGCAGCAGCTCTTAGGGTGCGTGCGCAGAACGCTGCCACAGCTCCAGTAGCTGCTGCTGCCGGAGCTGCTGCTGCAAATGCCACTGCGGCCTCAGCCACAAAAAGCGAAGGGTGTTTGAATACAAATTAATTTATTAGCGACTTGATTAGAGAAGAGGCATCGCTCTGGGGAATACAGTGGCAGGAGCAGCAGCAGCGGGAGCAGCGCAGGTAGCAGCAGCTGCAGCAGCAGCAGACTCCCGGCCTGTATGAGCTTCAGCACTGCCTGCAACGTGCCCTTCCCTGCTGCTTCGTGAGTAGCATTTCTCTGTCTCTAATCGCATTCTATTGTCTGTCTCAATCCGGTCCTGTATATTCTGCTGCAGCAGCACCCGCAGCAGCAGCAACGGTAGCAGCAGCAGCACTTTTGGGCTTCTCAGCATTAGCAGCAGTACACTCCTGCGTATTGTTTGGAGGAAGTATTGCTGTTCTTGCTCATTAGGGTGCAGCACTGCTGCATTCTTTCGTTCTTAGTGCTGCAGTTGCCACTGCTACGGCTACCCCCCACCAGTTGGCATTGCTTCGTGCCGCACAATCGCTTCTCCTCCGGCTGCTGTTGCTGCTGCTGCGTAACGGCGAACGGGTCGAGAAATCTGCAGTGTATCCACTCGTGTTCTTGCTGCTGCAGTAACTTCTGGGCTGCAACGAGAGAAGTACCAGCAACTTTGGTGAGCGGTTAGTTGCATCAGCCAGAGTCCTGTATTGTCACTTTTGCGATCCAGCGGCAGTTGTAGCATGTGGGAGCCTTGTTCTTTTTCTCCCTCATTCACTGCTAGTTCGAGCTCACTTTAGGCGCGTTCTGCTCCATCTCAGTGCTCCCGCCTCTCCGTGGACAAGGAGGCCACTGAGTCTTCATGGTCCTGTTTGGTGGAGCTTCTGCATCTCGGCTGCTGCATTGCCTCGTCGGTGTGTTTGTGCAGCGGAAGAAGTACAGAACTCAGAATACTGCGGCAACTATCTCGGTGGTTTGCTGGAGGCGCCGTGGCAGTTGCGGCGGAGGGTGCGGCAGCGACGGAGGAAGTCGCGGGAACGAAAAGGAAACTGGCTTCTGATCACGCTGTTGCTGAAGCAGCAACGGCCTTCACGGAGGTTATCAAAACGCACAAACAGCTGCTGCTGTCCCTGGCGTCAGCAGCAGAATCTGCTGACTGGAGCGCTCTCGCCGCCCTCTGTGGCCGACAACACGTGAACGAGCGGTAGCAAAAGCAGATAGTTTCTGCGTGAAGCAGAAGTCCCTCGTTTGAAGTGGCAGCCTTGGACGTATCGGCTTGACAGCACGGCGACGACGGAACGGCTACGGTTCCTCCCTTTCCCAGCCAAGATGAGCTCAGAGCAACACGAAAACGAAAGGCCTGTAAGCAGCAGCAGCAGCAGCAGTATGGGCAAACGCACCTCAGGGGTTCGGTGGTTGTGGGTTGTTGCTTTAGCAGTGATCTCTCCTTGTAGACTGATGCTGTCACGTTGTTTCGTTCTGACACAGCTCTATATACCATCGTGTTTGATCATATCTGTTGGTGGCATTGTAGGTCTGCCGTTGCTGCTGCACCTATTTCGTGTGCTGCAGTCTGCCCCACCCTTGTGTGCGAAGAACTGCGGCTTCTACGGCAGCCCAGCTAACCGCAACCTCTGTTCAAAATGTTACCGGGAATTCTTGAAGGCGGAAAGTGCAGCTGCTACAGCTGCTGCTGCTTGCAGACGCGCACTGCCTCAGCAACAGCAAAACGCCGGCGATGTTGCTGGAGACACGTCGTCAGCAGTTCCCGCAGAGCAGTCCAGCTCCGCACGTTCACAGCTGAAGGCAGTTACGGAGCCGTCAGATGCCATAGTGCCTGCTGCTGTTGCAGCGACAGAAGCAACAGCTGCTGCGGCTACTGTGGCGGCGGAGAGCTGTAGCGAAGAGGCAACTGCACCTACTCAAGAAGCTGTTACTGATGATGCTGCTGCAGTTGGACTAGCCCCGGCCGCAATGCCTTCAACGGCGTCAGAGCCCCAACCTGGCGTAGCAGCAACGCCAGAAGCAGGAGCAGCGACAGCAGCAGCAGCAGCCGCAACTAGCATGACAAGCTCCTCTCCTGTCGAGAGCACAGACACTGCAGCACCCCCCTCCCCTGCCTCTGCACCAGCGTCTTCAAGTCAAGGCAGGGTATGTAAAGCGTCATGTGCTATGTGTTCATGAGTTGTGAGTATTCGTTGGTTGGTTGGCCATAAAGAGCTCCTTGAGAAAGTTCCGCTTGGTACGCTCCTTGGCGTAGTTTGCTGATGCTGCGGTTATTGCAGGGAAAAACATCGCGTTGCCACAAGTGCAACAAGAAGGTTGGGCTGTTGGGTTTTGTGTGCCGCTGCGGTTTCGCCTTCTGCGGGGAGCACCGCTACGCCGATACGCATGGGTGCGTGTTTGACTACAAGGCGTTCGAGCGCGAGCAGCTGAGGAAGCAAAACAATAAAGTCGTTGCAGACAAACTCCAGAAGCTTTGAGCGCGGACGACAGCGCTCGTTGGCCGGTCGCGTCGCAAGGGTACGCCGTGGCATGCGGCAGCAGCAGCAGCACTAGCAATTCTGCGTTGTGCAGTGTGCATCGGCGCAGAAAATACAACGGCGAGTAGCTGAGTTTTGTTCGTACCGTCTGTTGTTGTAACTGTTGTTCTGTTGCTGCGCCCACGTGTGCTGCTGCAGCAGCTGGGGAGCTGAGGCGGTGGCTCCTTCCTGGAGGTCGAGCCAGTTGGCTGCCATGTTGAAGTATCTGACGGCGCATCTGTTTGCTGGCTCCTGGAGTGTACATGTCGTCTAATACTGTATACGCATCATCCAGTTGCTTGTACATGGTATATATACATACACCTGTGTTTGGGATGGTTGGTGTTGCCGCTTCCCGAAGCAAACGGGTGCAGAAAACGCAGAGGCAGAGCACCCGATCGGCTGTTTGTCTTTTATACATATGTATATTCACATGTGCGTATCCTTTCATGCACGGACACACATTGCACGTACATTCACAAGTGGTTCCGGTGCATGTACATTGCGGGTGTGGCCACATCGAATAGTATGTTTGTTTATGTACATGTATATAAAATGTATGTACTGCAACTCCTATATGCTGGCATTCTGTCTGGGCTTTCTCTCATTGGCGTGTACGGCGGGCCGGACTCGCTGAAACCAAGACGAAGCGAACATCAAGCAGTCGCACTTTTAACATAATATGTAGATAAGGGCTACAATTTTGCGCGTATCGCTGAACTTAGATCGTGAGATAGGTGCGGGGCCCATTGAATCTTGTATAGGAAGTCTGGAAGGTAAGGCCATGCGGCCACGGGGAATGTGTACATCTCGGGGCAAGTGTTTAGTTTGCCGTTCCAATATAGGCAGGAGCATGTAAGGCCATGTAAGCCATCTAAGACAACAGGTAGGTAAGGGGCGTTAGGTAGGTGAGGGAGGCATGCTTGGGGAGGCGTGGTGGTACCTAGTGAGGTAACCACGGGACTCCACCAGTGGATAGTTCCCCACTATTCGCAGTCAAACTCCCAGTGCCTCCTCCGCTCGCTCCTTTTGTAGCCGTTTGAGAGGAACAACCTGGCCAGAATGTCGGCGCCTCCCATACATATGGCTTCCCCCTGCAGCGCTGCAGGGCTCCCTGAGCTCCATTAGTTTACGCTCTAGCTGTGCTGCCAATATACTTCTACAGTACTTATCATGAAGACAGGACGGCTCGGTTTAGCGAGCAGATACCGCCGTGAACTGAAGAGTCCCCGCAGTGGGCAAGGGCACGGGGCGTCATGTGTGTAGTTTAGAAAGTAACTTCAATGAAACACTGGCGCCTCAAACCAACACACACAAGACGCAAGTTTTCTGCTTCCCTGCGATTCTTTTTCGTTTGTTGACCGTGGGTTGGCAGCCAACCCTGCTAGTGTGCATGCAGGGTTCTGGTAGTGGGGACCAGTTGGTTGGAGGGGAAATGGCTGTTGTGGATCTGTCCACAATAGGTACTAAGTTAAGAAATCACTTGCTATTAGTATACTAGAAAACAGAACCTAGACGCTGCTTTCAATTTTACTTATCAACAGGGACCGCCATTAGACGTAGCTTGCTACGAGACAAAATGGTATTTCATGCGGCTCTCCCCTGTGTTCTTGCCTCTCTCGCTACTTCTACTAGGCGTCTTACATTTTAACCGCTGGTTTTTAGTAGAAAATCCAGATGTGGCTCCTCTGCCATTGTGCAACTTTGCCAGCGGGAACCGCAGGGCGTCTCCGTTGCTTGCTCCTTCTCGTGCCTTTGCTTCAAGTGTGGCAGACTTACGGGTTGAATTCTTCGCTTGCCTGTTTGTGACGTGCAGGAGAGTGCATGCAGCAAGCGCAAGCCGTCTACGCAACTCACCAAGGACCAGCTGCAGGGCGAGCCGGAGGAGGCGGAAGTGGCAGAGACAGGAAGCTCCCTTGATCTGAAGGATGCGGACGCCAACACTTTGAAGAACAGACGGTAATTTTCACACTACCTACGTAGAGCTATAAGCAGACGAGGTGCCGGTTGGCGTTGTTGCAGCTGGTGTACAGCTGCCGTCGTTGTGCTGCTGTGTAAATAGCCGGCTCAAGATCGTCCGGACGCACGCACCTCCCGTGGTTAGTTGCCATGAGCAGCAGTCGACGAAGGAGGCCTCTGTAGAAAACAAGGTGGGTTGGGGCCGTACCCTCGCACACTAGAAGTTTTCGGCGCCTTCACTGCTCTAACAGGTTTCATCCGTGATATGGCCTTCGTATTCTGCATTTCGCGTGTATCAGGAAACTCCTGTTGCAGTCTCGGAAAAGGAAGAGTCCCCTGGGACTCCTGCAGCAAGTGCACCTGAAATTGTGACTACTCCCGTCACAGCGTCAGCGATATCATCAGCAGATGTGGGCACCAGTGGTGACGCGGCTCCTGCAGCCCCAGCTGCAGCGGACACATCTGCTGGAGCGACAGTGCCCGCGTCAGCAAGTGTATCGGCTACTGATGGAGTTTCTGCTGCGGATGCCAACGGGAAGACAGCGGCAGATAGCAACCCCAGCACCAACACTAGTGGTGGAGGCATATTTGGTTCCTTGCTCAAAGGAACCCCAGCGTTCGTCAGTCCGTTTGGAGCGCTTGTGAGTCGCGACTGACCACTGCGTGTTTTTCTGCTTGAAATCAGGGGAGGTTATGCCATGTGTTGCGGTGTCTTTTGTCATTCCGGTTCAAGTTGTTATCTGCCTGCTGTCCAGGGCCCTTCGGGCAACTCGTTTCTCTTACCGTCTGGGGGCCCTGTGGAGGGGCACTCATCTCTTTTGGGGGGCTCTTCAGGATCTGCGTCAGCTGAAGCAGACGAGACCGATGTGCCACCACCAGAGGAGCCAACTGTGGTAACTACAAGTAAGCACGGGCTATGGCAGCATTCACAGAAGTGCCCGTGGTGTTTTGCTCTGTCTGTAAGAGCGGTGGGGAAAATGTGCAGTTGTGACTGTTGCGATGTCTTTCTCTGTTTCAGCCGTCGACAGCAAAGAAGAGGTCATTTTTACAGACGTAAGAGGCTCCGTGGATTACTGCACCGAACGCCTCTTCGGCTTTCCGCCGTCTGAGTGGCGTTGTTCATTTACCGTGCACCGTGGTCCTGCTGCAGCCGTCCTTCAGATTCTCAGAGGAAATTATTGCTTTCATCTTTGCTTCCGTTTCAGCGCGACTGTCGCATGCAGTGCTTCGATATTGCAAATAAAGTGTGGACACCGAAGCCGCCTCTAGACGGGAAGGTTGACTTTGTTACGCCCAAGGCAAGCCTTTTGAGTTGCTGGTGCTGCTAGACTATTTGCCGATTGTCCTTGCGAGGAAAAGATGCTGCAGCTGGTCTTGTTATAACATGTGCAGCTGGCGTAGATGATAGGTTATTGCCTGTTGGTTATTTTTGTATCCAACAAGGTTGATTTCTCCCTTTCGCTCAAGAT
This sequence comes from Eimeria necatrix, assembly GCF_000499385.1. Lineage (NCBI taxonomy): Eukaryota > Apicomplexa > Conoidasida > Eucoccidiorida > Eimeriidae > Eimeria > Eimeria necatrix. The sequence continues at coordinate 9,441 of NW_013653404.1, forward strand.
GATCTTCCGTTTTTCAGAAAGGAGAAGAAGAAGGCCTGCCCAATGCGCGCATACTGTTTTTCGTTAATCGGACCGGCCGTCTGCGCCTTAATTCACCAGTGTTGCCATCAACTGTCAAATTCAGGCATCCAGTTGAGCGTTCTGCAGTTGCAGCGGGGACAAAAGCAGTATCATCAGGCGCGGCAGCGGCACCAGATGGCGGAGATGCGGCAGCAAAGGACGAGCTTAAAGACATTCCGTTGAAGATGAATACTGTGGAATTTACAGGCCTCAAGCTCGATGCAAGTCAGTGTGCAGTCTGTGGAGATTTTAGGCGTATCCTGTAAATTTACAGCTGTTTGCTGTTAGTTTTGCCTTGGGTGGTTCGGTGTTGTTTGTTCATATTGTGCTTCAAAAGTCTCTGTTGCTATTACTCAGAGGACGCAAAGGATACGACATTTTATCGCATTCGCTTCTCCAGCGATGAACGAGCAGCGGAGTTCATGGCACTGGCAAACGCGAAACAGGAAGAGGCTAGCAGTGCCGCACGAAACGGCAGCACCAATTAGTGCACTAAACACAAATGACAAATGAACGACCCGCAGCAGAAGGTGCGGGGCGTGGCATGGGTCAGGCGAAGTACTAGCCAGGGGAATGCCTCCTGGGGGCCCAATATCTTTCTCAAACGTGTTGAAGTGTTGTTTTGACAATTATGCAGACAGCCATGTAAAATGGATTAGGGCTTATCAGTCAAAGCCACGTAGCTAGTTGATCGTTACACATAGCGCGCAGTGGCTTGCACTATGAAGCTACACGCATCTTCATTCTTTTACCGTCTTGCCGGTAGAACGCTCGTGATAGTAACGGACGTAGGCGCGAGGAAGGCGCAGTAACAACTCAAGAGAAGAGATTGCTAGTTGGCGTGTGGTCTTGAAAGCTTTGCGCCACATGCTGTACACATGGGACTTGGGGTCTGTGGAAGCAGTACACAAGAGCAAAACAGCAAGACAGCGCATATGATGAGACAAAGCATAACAAAACGCACGGAGTATTCATGGGAAAAAGGACCTGAAGTCTGGTGGTTTTGTGAGAGGCACATTCCAGTCGAGCCCGCTATGAGCAGTATGAGCAGCAAGAACAGAATAATGTACTGTCCTGAAGGAATGCAACACTGCCTCCAACACCTAAGCAACAGAGGCTACGCCGTCTGCTGTACCTTACTTGTTATTTTGTTGAGTATTCCAAGCAAAACAACGGCCGGATTGAAGACTGAGGGTCGTGAAAGAAGCAGCAGCGAGTCAGCAACGAAGTACATCTGGACCAGCCACTCCTGCAAATTTGATGTGAGTGGCTCCTCTCCTGGGGAGAAGTCTGTTTCGACAATATCAGCAGTCTGCGAGCTGACAAGGTTTCCCACTGCTTCCTCGGCTGCATCTTGTTCTATTCCCGCTGTTCTGCTCAGTAAAAATGCCGCTGCGCGCTCGACTGCGTCGATCTGCAGCTGCTTCAGCATCTCTCGAAGCTCGTCCTTGGTCATGCTTGGCGTTTGCAGCAATTTTTCCAGAACTGTCGAAACTAGGTCGCGTACTGGTTGAACGGCCATGAACGGACTTTTCTTGCTGACAGCTGCTACCACCTTGTGCATTCTCTCGCGGGCAGTTGTAGATGCTTCTGGGGAAGCTGTGACGCCCAGGACACCCATGGAGACTAACTTATTCCATAGTTGGTCCAGAAGAACTGCAGCAAACAAAGCATGAAACAGTGGAAGCTCAGCTGGTAGTAAGGTTGGCTGCCTCACTGTGACGCCGAAGACGTGGCTTTCCAGGACCGCAGTACTTCAGGAAATGATAAAATGTGCTCATTTTCTATTACCTTGATCCACAGTTCTCTGAATTATGGTGACGTTATCAATCCCCATGCGAAAAAAATATGAAAACAGCTGTTCTGTTTCCAATGCATCTTGTTCCACTGTGATTCTGGAGCGCAGTTCTAGCCAAAGCGGATGGACGCAGAGTTCCTGTCGGCCCCTATGGCTTGCCTGAAGCTGCGGAGGTAAAACTGTGCTATCTGCCATCAGGGACTCTGCTGCTGTTTCGGGAGACTGTGCATTTGTCTCAATTTCATCCTTCAACCAAAGATCTGCATCCTGTTTACATGCTGCGCTCCTCACAGCTAAATAGTCTGTCGCCAAAAGGCCTTTCCACCTTTTGCGGGTTCCGTCAAGGGCAGCCTTCATCGACGAGGGCAGAAAGGCAGTGAAGAATGGGGCGTTGCTTTTGTCTGCTCTTGATGCTGCCGATCCAACTGAGGCCTTCGCATTAGTCCCGCTGACCACTCTTCGATTCCGCCGGTTCCTTCGCAACAGTAGTCCAACGTGGTGCACAAATCGCCGTTGTTTCTTTCTGGGACCTCCAAGGATGACCGTAGCTAGCTCGTCAACAAAGCGAGTGGATATTTCACTATACAAGCGGGAGGGAAGCTGAGCTATTGACAGCAATGTGTGGAAAGTAGATACAAATGTGGAACAGTGTGCTTCAAAGAGTATGGCTTGCTCTTTCAAGTGTGCTACAGTCGCCTTCGCGTTTTCGAGACTTTCTTTCTGTGCTTTTATGGCCATATCTACGGAGTAGCCGCCAGTGTACTTCTTTTCAGTCTCAACCGCGTCAGATTCTCCAGGGTTATCAGAGTCTCGCGATTCCTTGGAGCTAGGGTTCATTGTGGGTGGCTTCAGCGTGTCGGTAGCTTTTGTCGCTAAAAGTGTACTTTCGTCCTGGAACCCTCGTTGAGGTTTTACTTCCAATGCCGAAATTTGTTTGTACTCTTCTGTCCGCTTCGATAGGTCACTGCCTGAGACTTCCGACTTGTGAAAGTTTTTCCGTGCAGCATCTAGTGGGCTTCCTTCGTTTGCAGGGTACCGGATGGATTGCGCACGGCTCACAGTTTTGACCTTTGGGGAAGCTTCGGTGTCCCCTCTGCCTGTGTTTACGGCACCAATGTTCAGGCTGTCTAATACGTCTTCTGCATCCCCGATCTGGAGTAGTACTGACGTTATCATCCTCAGGCGGCTCGACCCGTTGATAGGAATGGTGTACGATGTCCCGGAGCTTCTATCTGAAAACGAAAGCCACCAACTCGTTTCCCTTCAGCTGGATTCCCACGAAGTTGCAAACCCTACTACTTAAAATTGAAACGAATTACTTTTGAGTTACAGGAACCTTACCTTCTGGCGTGCATTGCAGCGGGGAAGCGATGAAGTCATCTCCCACAGCCTCAGGTCCCAGGCCCATAATTTCAAGCGCTTTCATCAGCGGTGCATGCAGCAGGAATCCTGCAGTCATTTCAGGCTGTCGTGCAGTTTCACTGTAGATTTTCACCCGTTGTGCTGCGCGGATAAGTGACTCTAAGTTATGAAACTCGAGAGCTTGTGAGGTGGTTTCTTTGTTGGCCTGGAAATACAGCGGCAGTTTAGATGTGACAAGCAGTTGCCGCAGCTCTTCCAGCTGCTTCACGCCTGCTTCTCTTCTTCTTTGATGGTTTGGATGATCGAGCACGGGAATCGCTAGGTTGCAAAACAGAAACATGCTCGCATGACTAAGCCGAGGACGATGAAGCTTTCCGCCAGCTGCAATTTCGAAGCAGAAAATCATACGCGACTACATTTTCCCCCACATACCTAAGGCAGAAGAAGGCCTCTTGGTTGTACACATGTAAGGGTCCGAGGACAGCAACGCATAGGTGCTCGCATTCGTGACTACTTTTCGTCGGGTTTCGCCTTACCGGCAGCTAACGGGAGGCTCGCTGGTGAAACGTTACTAAGCAGCCCTAGAGTCCGGTGAAGGCGTAGTTCCGTCGGAGACACCATCGCGGACTTTTCAAATAAAGTTAGTGCATCCCCTACTTTAAGCACCAGCTTTATGCTTGCTGGCTCCAAATAAGCCAGGTTCCTCTCCGTGATGAAGTAGTTGCCTTTGTCCCTTGGTGTCGATCGGTCCAGGAGCAAGGCGAAGCGAGAAAACAGATGGGAAAGATGCGACCCCACGAAGGCTGGAGCGGCCGATGTTATGTGCAGGAGTGACAGAAATCCAGCGCACTGCCGTACATGGCGCTTATAATCGATGCCTAGTTTAATGCGGTCGTTTTCCAGCTGAATTCTGAGTTGTTTTATTAGCCCTGTAGATGCACATGCAGTTTCACATTCTTCCTGATGTAGAAGGTAGTCTCTAGCGTTGACACGTGAGTTCTTCCTTTTAATGGCGAAACTAACTGGGAGCAGACAAGCTAGTTTCCAGCTCTGTGCTTGCTCACTTTTCATTGAAGGGGACGGCGTGGGCATCATTTTCATTTGCGTAACGACCTCTGTTCCTTCAATCCGATCCATAATAGGCAGTACTTCGAACTTTGTGATTGTGCGAAGGCGTGTGAAGGCAGCGAGGGTTGTCGGATGAATCAGCATTTTGCTGGGAAACAAGGCCTGGTCAGCGAATGTCTCCACTGCTGCGAGATGCAGAGTGCGTAGAAACTCGGGACCTCTCAAAATATTGAGCGCCCTGAGAAGAAAAATGTGGCAGCCAATGCGCAACAGCAGGCTCATTGAATTTGAAGGCAAGGAAAGTGGCTCACTGAGGCCATGCGGAAGCAAGAGGGAAAGCGTCACTGCTTACCGAACCCCAAACACGCGTTTTGCTGCTGCGCTTCTTATCTTGTGAGCCACGCGCCCTGCGCCTTGAGTAATCTGCTTTTTCAGAGTGGCGAGGGAGCGTCTAATGGCTGCCTGAACTGAAGCTGCTTGCGCTCGACTATCGCCTCTGCGTCTGGGCCTGGCATTTAAATACGTTTTCCATGAATACCTATTGCTTTTCTTTGCTCTGCGAAGAAGCTGAGTTACTTCATGCAGATATCTGAAGGCAGCCTCCTTCTCCTTGGGACTCGGATTACCCTGCGAATACCGCCCAAAAATCCTTGGTGTAGGCAGTTGTACCGAGAAATTTCCCAAAATACAAATAATTGGGGAAAGTTCGGATCTCTTCATAGTACACAGACTACTGATGGGCCACCACAGGGCCTACTTGTTAATCTTACTACTGCCAACAGTTTTTTACACACACAAGCTGTGATTCAACTTAGAGGACGCTGCTCTGCTTTTCTGAAGCTACAAACCATGTGGCGCTTTCCGAGGAAGCGAAGCAGGGAGCACTGTATAACACCAGCATCATGGGCTGTGAGTTTGGCAAGGCCCTTCTCGTCTGGGCTTGTGCTTGCTCTCATGTGTAACTCTTCGCACAAATCTTCAAAGTATGCACCCTTTGCTCCCTCCTCACGAGAGAAGGCTTCACTGATTGAGGTTTTGCCGCTACCTGCTGGCTCTCGAGATGTACTAGAGTATCCTGAGGTTTCCAAGTGAGAAGAAATAGGCCTTTCTGTAGTTGGTTGCCTCCTTGATGCATACTCATCCCACAGAAGTAGCTGAAATTTACTTAACATGCTCGTTAAGCCTGTGACATTCTTCTCTGCCAACTTCAAAGCCTCCAGACCGAGAGTAGCTGGCACTATTAGTGCCAAATCAGACAAGCCCGCATTTAGGCTCCCTAAGCGCAAGCAGATGGCAAAGACGTAATCTCTGCCAGTCGTAGAATGCTACTTCTTTACTACAGGTGCTACAGGGATATAGGGACATAAGCGTGCTACTCTCGTTCCAAGGTTTGGGCACACTGCTTAGGTACTGGTGGACTCCGCACCTGCTGTAATGACGGTCGACTCAAGCGACCTAACAAGCAGCTCCAGGAGCCCTTCAGCGGAAAGGTCAAAAGAATAGAGAGCCTTCCCACTTTCAACACCAAACTTCGTGCTGTCCAGCTGCATTCCATTGGACAGGCTCTGTTGGACGAAATCCAACTCCGTCGGAGTGGTGTTATTAAGAAACGCTTCCCAGCTTTCTTCGCTATAGAGCATCCTTTTTGTTGCAACTAAGATATCTGCTGCCTGAAAAGCAACCAGCCGGAAGCCACAATCAGGCCGTATGCGGAATGCCTTGGTCGTCATTTAAATCTCGTTCCTGCATTATCGGTATTCAGATTCGGTCTCCACAAACCGCCAGGAAAAGTGAATTCTTTATATCTGACTGCTCTATTTAGAGGGTTTTACATTTCTGGTGTAATGAATAAGGTGCTTCACTAGAGAATGAGCACTTAAACTACGTCACTGCGTTTTACCATCAACGCGTCAACCCGTGGAATGCCTTTTGACCAGAGTGCTGCTTCTATGAGGAGGGCAGCATTCTCATCTTCATGTTTGGCCTTCAGGACAACTGTGGAGTCAACAATGTAGCCATTTATGTCCGCTAGGCCTGGTACCTTCAGTTTGCCTCCCACGTCATTTTGTGTGTACCAGGCAGTAAATTTAACAAATTCGTGCTCAGGCGTGCACAGCTTTTGTCTCACATCAGGCGCCAAAGCAGGTTCTGTGTATGCGCATCACACCGAATACAAGCACTCTACTTGTTCTTTGAATGCTTCTTTGTGAACTGCTGCTTAGCTCCAAGTTGCTGCGAAGATCTCATTCAACGTGGTAAAAAATGTGCGTACCTGGCCTGAATATTTTGGCTTTCCCCAAATCGGTTGTCATCACGAGAAGTGTCCCCATTTTGATGCATTGAAGGCGGGTCAACCTGAACTGAGTGCATAAAGGGGTCTGCAGCGTAATGTTGGCCATTCAATGCTCTGAGTCATATTTCCTAGGTCATAAACCTTAGCTACAAAATATTGTCGTTGATACTCGTACGACGACTGGCTGATCTCATCTGGCAGCAAAGGAGTATACTCACGAGCCTTCGAATAACTGTATCCGCTGCCATTTGATTGGAGGTCACTGGAAACATTCGCACAATTTCGACGCACGCGAGCATACTTTCAATGCCGTGAATCAACGGAAGTGCGTGAAAGGGTATATATGATCGTGGAGTGAATGGCTACATAATCTGCGAAAGCAGTACCTGCTTGTTCAATAAGAGATAGGGCTTCTTTCGAAATGGGATTGCCCTTTTTTCCCTGACCTTTCTGCTCTGGAAATATATAGTCAATCAAGATGTCAAGACCCCACCGGGTTCTCCGTTGAAAAACTTTGAGGGTTCGAGTACGGTAGCGAAACCATGCTGAGTCCTTAAAGAATGCCATGAAATCTTTCTTCAGTTCTTGCAGCGATTCCCCAAGTTTCTCGTTTGGTCCAACGTGCACACCCAGGTGGGCTGCCAAAATAAACTGCAAAACAGCAAATCTCGACTTCGTCGCTTCGTCTGCGTTGAAGCATGGTTGTCGGTCAGATCGCCTGCACAAATGGACTCTACCACGGCCTACAGTGGCCCGAAACATCTTTTGTAGCCTTCCAAAAATACTACTGAACGCCTTAACAAGCTTTCCCACAGACCTCCGTAAGAGGGACATCATCAACATGTCCCTCTTTTTCGAATACATTTCCAACAAAGTAGCCTCTGTGGATGTCACAGTAGTGTCGTTTGCGTTTTTGAACTCCGGAGCTGCCCTTTCCAATTCAGGAGGCATATCCACATCAGTGAAGGCTTCTAGTCTCTGTCCTACTAAGGACAAGTCTTCAGGCTTGCCTTCAGTGCTAGTTTGCTCAGAAGCAGTTCCAGAGGAGGATCCGTTGGCTCTTCTTGTTCGATCTACCGGCCTCGGTTTCCACTGGTGAAGCTTGCGCAGCTGAAAGAAGGCAACTGCGAACAACGCAAACACGAAAGAACGTACGAGCATGCAGCTCGTTTGACACTGCGGCAAAAGCAGCGAAGGAAGCTACGTTGCAACAAAGGGACTGGAGAAAACCTCCTCACCAATGCCTGCCACTCCCGCAGTGATATTGTGGACGTCTCTTTGCATCCGTGGCTTGATTAAGATATTCTGTGCCAGTGATTGCTTCAAGCTATCTTTGCCGAATTTGGCTCTCAGTGTTTCAATAGTAATGTGTCCACCTTGCCGTGTTTGCGCTTCAAGCGAAACTTTAGCTGTGTTGTATACCATAAGCAGCAAATCTGTAATGTGGTCTCGGAGTGACATCCAGCTTATGAAATTCAGGACTTCTGTAGACCTAGCCAAAAAAACTTCCATGCGTCGGAAGGCTCCTTCGCACTGCAGACATGGACCAGCCACCGGTAAAGTATTTCTTTCAAATCATGTGGTCTCAGCAGACGAAACGCTTTAGTACAGTGCCTGAACTTACGATAATTTTGGTCTTTGCAAGCAGCTTGTCTTGTTCCTGTTCCCGCACACACAAGCTGACAGTGCGACTCATTAAAATTAAGCGGCAGCGTGGGGAGTACTCGTGAAATATCGCATCAGAGCCCTTCATACGTACGTAGCATTTCGTCGTTTCTTCTTCGTAGCCCGGGAGGTAGTCCTCTTCCACTAACGATGAATACTCCTTGGCGAAGTCGATTACTCCGTTCATAAATCCGACAGAGAATACCTCGCTTGAAAACGTCGTTTGTGAGACAGTTACATCAAGGGCTTCCACACCGACTGAGTCGAGCTGCCAGAGCTTGGTAAGCATTGCCAGATATCTACTGCTGAAGGAGCTCTTCAAAAGAGTGGATCCATGAGGGTCGTTTCTAAGCCGAAAAACTGAAATCAAAAGGAACACTCCAATAGTGTCGTCGTCTTCAAAAATTGGGGTGAGGCCACTGCTTTGAAGCCCACTTTGTTTTCCTGCCAGCGTTGTGAGAAGCTCTTAGGCAGCAGAAAGGCGTCACTTAAATACACAAGGGGAGGAACTGAGGAACTGTGAAGGGATCGAGCTTACGCTGTGCGTGCTTAAAGACAGCCCTTACGCCTTTAAGAACCTTAGTCTTCGCAAAGTTGTACAGCTGTTCAAAGAGGGGTGGAATACCCAATAAGCAAGCGACCCCCATTGCTCCTGCGAGACCACCAGTGATAGCTAGGAGTGGGGGGAAAAAAATCAAATTTAGTGCTCGGAGAAAATACTGGAGGATTGTCCCCACAACTCCTCCGGGTAAGAACAGTGCGGGGCCTGCAATACTCTGAATAGTCATGGCAATCTTAAGGCACCCTTGGACCAGGTGCAGCCCCGAATGAAGCATCGGCTTGAATGAGAAGCCTAAGCTTACTCCAGTGTGGAGTATGCTGTGTGCAATAGTAAAAATTGATTCAGAGGCCAAGGCCTCAAACAGTCCAAGAAAACCGCCATCTGCACGCAGTTGTAGAGCACCATTGGCATTACGCTGACAACACAGAGCATTCGCGTCGAATATTTAAACACGACACAGCTTTAAAGCTGTTAGGCGTGAACGGGAATTGACTCACGTTTCCCTTCTCTTACGCTGAAAACCAAGTGCTCAGTCATCATCATAAAGCCATGGTCGACTCGGAGTTGTTTAAGGGAAGCTCCTGAGAAATGCTTTAATACTTTAAGCACGCTGTTGAGCTCGGCTCGTTCCTGGGGTTTGCTCTTCGGGGCCGCTGCGCGAAAATATGCATGCCTCGAATCAAAACTGTCTGCGTTGCAGAGCAGTTCCACTCACTGAGCCGTGCACATTTCCTGTACATAATAAACTTTAGCCAGATGCAATGAGAAAAAACAGGTTACCCTTTTCGATGACTTTGTCGAGCCTTCTCATGAATTTTCGCCTCGTCTTCAGGTCAGGGAGCAGGCTCCCTACGATGATGTTGGTGACTGCCAGAGACCGTAGTGATGTGTGCGTCTGGGAATAGCTAAAGCCTGGACCAAACCATATGAGGAAAAAAAGTAGTGGCAAATGTGGCAAGAGTGCTAAGCCGTTCTCGGAGTAGCTTAGGCCGGAGCTGCAAGGAGAATCAGATGAAAGGCGATTAGCCGCTGTGTCAGTCTTACTCGGCTTGACCAGTCCGTTGGTCGTTTCTCTAAGAATATTGTGGTATAAGACCAAAGAAGACTCATCTGTTGGTGAAAAGCGTGTCTCCATCATGGAGACCAATGAGTTATTGTCCCTTGAGTCCAAGAGAGGACCTGCGACACACCTCAGATGCCTTGAAGAAGAAAACCTGCATGAGAGACTTCGAGAATGTGACTCGATGCTGCATTCCATGTGAAGAAATAACGCACATTGTGCCAGTGTGTTTGTTTGTCTGAATACAAATTCCTGCCCACCCTCTAAGTTGGAGACACTTGTTCCTTCAACACTACCGTCGTCCTTGAGGGCATTGAGGCAGGAAGATGCTCCATCGAGCTCGACTTCATTGCAGTGGACTCTTAAAGCGTCTATCAATGCCAGATTTGGCCGGTTAAGCGGTTGAACTGCTTGTGTAGGAACTGGCAATGCACTGCGGTGAGAGCACTGCGCAAGGGGCCAGTATCGCGAGAGGACCCAAGACGCAATGACTGCGCTTGCAGTGCTACCGGGTCTCATTTCCACGTGTAAATGTCGAATCGGAAGAGCAAGCCTCCTGGTTCATGCTGAAGGAACTGGCAGTCCGTTTTCCCAAGGCCTGCTTGGGCATCTAGGCCCACCACAGCGAGCGATCTGAGCTAGTGGAGAGCCCAGCTGAAGAGCAAAAGCCAACAAGCGTATAAAAAGAATACAAATTTTAACCGTTCAGAAGCTGCTGCGTGTATTGTGATGTGTTTGAGGCTGCACATATCCGGATGTGTCTCGGGTGCCTTGGTCCCCTGTGGTTGGCCCGTTCAGGTAACTACGCAGGTCGTGTACAAAGCGCCCTCTTAGCCGTTATCTGAAACATTATTTTTGTCAATTTCGCAATAATTAAGGACTGTCATGGGGCTACAGGTCACTGCTGCTGCTGGCGCCTAATTATCATCGGTCTTGCCTGGACCACGCCATACCATTGGTTGTGACTCCTATTGAGGCAGGGCTGGAGTTAGCCGCGGAAACCCTACACAAGTAACGGCCGCACATTCTCGAAATAAACAAAATCATGCAGTGCGTTGTCATTACCAACGAGGGATCTTTAATGCCGCCGAACACTGCGGATTAATAGCCTGCGCTCCAGCCGCTGATAACAAGGAAGCAGTACACCTAGACGAGACAGAACGAATACGCGTTTTTTACGGCCGTTTACTCTGACTCTTCTGTTCAAGAAGATTGACATTTTTGTAGCTACACATACACTTTCAACTCATGATTCCAGACGGACCCTCTCCCGCGTGCCTCAGGGAATCCCCAGTTCTGCTGGGCACTTCACAAAACTGCTGCACCTTTGCCTAACGCCTATTTTGGTTGACTTGTAAAGCTTGGCTGATTTTTCAGCGTTGCATACTCATGAGCAGTGTCCTGTACACATAGTGTACATGGCACAAACTACTACTTAAGCAACTGCATCGTTCTTTCTGCGTTGCCTGACGAGGGAGGGTGCTCATGAGCACCCTCCCTGGCTCGCCAAACACGCCACTGTGCGAACATAGCCACTCTGGAAGAAGCATAGTGGCAAGGGAGAAATAAATTTGAAGCCCGTGCGACTGAAAGTAGAGACGAAAGGAAGTGGCTTAGCAGCGGACACTGTGCGTGTGGAGCCACTGCCTACGCAGGAGCTCTATACACGCAGCTGCAAAACGCACAATGTAGCAATACATGCACTTTCAGAACTGTTTGTGTAACTCTGTTCTCCGTTGGTCTTGGTGGAAGAGACTGCATCGCCGCATTCGTAGGGCAAGTTTTATTAGATACACCCAACAATGAACTGGCTGTAATCGAGTGTAATAAAAGAAAGCTATGCACTTCTTCCCATCGAATGCTATTTCTCACACCTTCTCAAGCTAAAGCCATGTAAAACGCTGAAACTGTTGCGGCTTTGGCTCCTGTATGCTATGTACGTAAATGTACACAAGACGCAAAGCACGTAAAACGTGGCCTTAAAAATCTTCCGTAAAGGGTTTTCCATCGAAAACTGCACGACAATCTTCACGATCCCAGTGCTCCGTTTTCCGGTGCTAAGGGCTGCAAAAGTAAGTCAAATGCGGGACCTACAGGCAACGTGCCGTTCCTCTGGAGAGCCTTGCACAGCGACTCCACATCCAGCTCCTTCACCTGAGAGAATTCAGATCGGAAAACAGCTGCAGGGCATCTCATAAAGGCATAATGGGTTACCACGGGCCGACACTAGAAGGCCAATCATGTAGCCGCAGACTGCTGCAAAACTTGACTGTAAAGGCAGCAGCGACGTATGAACCTGGCACAAGGTACTCCATCAGCAGTCCGCCAGCAGTTCCCACCTCCTCGAATGTAGAGCATGCGCCCGCGGGAGAGGCTGGCAATTCTTCCACAAGGCTGCATTTGCTTTGCATTGGGCGCAACTGGGTGCTGCTGCCTCTATCTGTCCGGCGGCTGACAACCGAAGCTTCACCTCTTGAGCTTGCAAGAATTAGCTTGGCTTCGTCGATTGCCTTCTCAAAGGCAACCTGAACTGCCACTGACAAAAGCCTTGTCCTGAAAAACACATAAACACTACACGCAGACCTGCCTCACAGAGACGGTGAGCTTGCGACGTTAGCACAGAAATGGTAGGTTTGCGATGTTAGCCCGAGGTGAGAATACACGTGCGCATTGGAAGCCTACGCTGCGGGATCCGTCGTTGTGCAGCCTACACGACTGAGGTAGTAGTCGACAACCTCATCAAGTATCTGCAAAACGAGGACAACAGGAGTGTTGCAACCGCGTGTGATGACGGTGGAAGTTGGACAAAAAATAATGCCGAAAAGATCAGTCAAAAGCACCACCCACCGCGGGCTCATGCGCAGAGAGCTTCTGCAAAAGTTGTTCATCACGAGGACCAAGAATTTCCTCCAAATCCAGGACTGACTTGTCCATAGTTGCTGAATGCCGATCAGAAGAGTTCTGCTCCGTTCCGCAATACGGATCAAGGAGTGCTGGGTCACCCCCGTCACCAAGAAGGTAAAAGTGTCACGAAGGTGCTCACTGAGCTCCTACTATCGTTTGGAGAACGTCAACTAGCATAAGTGGCTCCATGTCAGCACTTCATACGGCTCCTGCCAATGCATCTTCTTCGGCCTAAGTAGGGCCTGCCGTTTGGGTTGGCAGCGCGGCGATGAGGAGCTCACTTCTCCCTGAATGTACAGACTTTCGAGTAAGAAGAATTATAAGTAGCGCAAGGAGAAGCAGCCACCCATGCACGCAGCAAAACTGCTCGCGGTCTACAGGAGACAATGTGGCACAGCCAGCCCAGAATAGGTCCCCTGCAGGCCACTTCTTCATTCACAAGGCTAATGCAGACAGTAGTTTAGCTTGGTAGCGCGCTAAATGAGCGCGATAAACGCAGACAGCGTAGCTTTTTGCAGATTGGCGTTGCTGAAGTTGCATGCAGCCCTGCACTGCAGGCCCCAGTATGGCGGTACACTTCTTTACGTGTTAAAATCTTTTCTTTTCTGCAGACGAGGTTTTGAATACTACACCATAGACCAGCTCCCTCTAGCAGTGCCTGCCCTGCCGACCATATTTTCGCCGTGATAGTTCTCCCAACTGGACCACCGCTCTGTCTTGAAGAACAAAAAGTGCACGTGTTGTCCCAGGTTGCCCATTAAATTCTTTCTTTATCAGCTTTTTTGGGCACTGTGTCTCGACATTTCAGGGATTTTAGGGTTTGTGAAGGTAAGATCCCAGGACTTATAATGCGCCCACGCGAGGGCTACTGCTCATCAAGTTGGCTTCTGGCGGCTTAATCTACCCCGCGAGCACTTGTGTGGCATCTCTTTTATCAATGACAGTAATATGCTCATTTTTCAGTGAGAAAGGGGACGTGACCACCACATGAGGCTGCCTGGTGTATCCGATGGGCTTCCTGAGCGGGTGCGTTGCAGCAATGGCGGCTCCTACAGCTGGAACCGTCAAACAAGACATAAACAACTTGGGTTCCTTGACTCTGAACCAGTGTAACTCACTGGTACGACGTGCGGAAGCGGTGCGTACCTTTGAACTAGCCCTTGTTCCACTATCAGGTTTTCTGGAATCCAACAAACAAAATTTTATATCTTTTCCGCGACATGCAGCTCCTTCAAGGCTGGAAAGGCAAATAAGTACCAGAGCCTTCGCTGTTTACACCTTCGTGTTTACAGTGCTGGTGTGCGGTTATGTGAGCTTGTATGTCATACCAGTGGCACAGCCTACCTCTTTGTGAACGGTGCTCCTGCTGTCCGCAGGAAGTGGAGAACCTCTCAAACCACTTGTCGCAGCTCAAATTCGCGGCATCTCGCGTTTCTGAGGCTCGTGAGGCAGTGATACAGCTTGATGCGTACAGACAGAGGCAGAAAGAGGGGGAAGCGCCCGAAGTTCTCGTGCCACTCACAGGAGCACTCTACGTCAAGGTTGGAATGAAACGCCGCTTTGTCACATATGATAGTATCTAGATTTGGGGATGCTGACAGAAAGTACCCGTGGCTTGGGTCGGGTCGTTAAGTACGCGTTTGAGCTGTCCCACAGCTTTGATTTACATACTGGTCTTCAGGGTCGACTTGACTGCGATGACAAAGTTCTTGTCGACATCGGCGCAGGGTACATGATCCAAAAGACATATCAAGATGAAAAGAAAGATGCAATGAGGTAAGGCTGGATTTGCATTGCGGGATCTGCTTTAGCCCAAATAAATAATATTCAGTCTCACTGCAAGGGCTCATCCACATTCAACTCTCCATGTGCAGCAGCATTGCTCCTACAGAGTAGTGGTCACAATAATATGCAGTCATGGCACCAACTGCTGTAGATGTATTCTGCTGATTCTGGTGACGCTTCACAGGATTTTGACTTCCATGTCGGAGCAACAAGCGCGGCTTGAGAAGATAATTAGCGATAAAGTGAAGCAGCTGCAGGTGCTGGTGGCAACGCTGAACCGTTCGAGGGACGAAGCACCTTCTGGGGCATCCGCTGCCCGTCGGCAGCCGGCACCAGCATGATTCCACGTTTTTGCAAACACAGCATCCGCCAAGAATAGCTGAATTCTGCGTCTGTATGGATTCCACCATCTCTTCTTGATCCCTGCGGTTACCCGGCTCCTTGGTTTGGCGAAATGGAGGACGCGCAGTGTGTTTCCTTCCAAGTGATTTGCTTGTGGAGCTAGTTTCCGGGATTCAGTAATCTCAGGAATTTGTACTACGAAAGACAGAGCTACGTCTACCTCATGAATGCGACGCTTGGGGTAAAGAGGAAGCGTAGTGTTTCTGCGCGTATATGCGCTAGTGGCCCTTTGCATTCACCGTGTCCTGTCTTATAGTGCATCGATCTGCACCTGAAGAGGGCCAGAGATATGGATTATTTCTTTTTGAACGAAACTGTGTTAGTTTCAGCGCACTATATTGACTACCCTGTAGAGACAAGGCTGTCGCATATGCCGTGCAATTGGACTGAATATAAGGTTACAGAGACACTTACTGCATGCAGGACAATCTAATTGGCTAATCATGGACGGTTTTCGTATGACAGTTGTGTTCTAGTTAGTGTTGCCGTGTTTAGTGATGGCCTCTAGCAGCGGTGTCAGGGCAAGCCTACAAGAAGGGACGCCTAATGGAAGAAAAGGCATTTGGCAGAGGAGCATGCAGCCAGAGTGCTGCTTCAAGAGTTTGGGGCCGTCACGAAGCAGTCCAGCCACTCCGTTGGAAGGGGGCAGGAGCAACAATATGGAGCTTGGGATAAGAAGGCATCATGGTATGGAATGACTGAAACGTACTGAGTTGGGATTTGCATATCCCTGTGCAAACCTAGGGTAATGCGCAGCCTACACCGGCCAGTGCTGCCTTCGAAGAGCAAAACACAAGTTTGGTTCTTAACGCTCCGTTTTCCGGCCAAGCGACCTAGCGAGCAGCTGCCCACTGCAACGGCTTGCTCCGCAGATTCTGAATCGCCAGAGAATGACCTTTGGGGTTTCACGTTTGGATTTAACGCGTGTGACCTTGGGTATCCAGCTGATTGAACCCTCGATTTACCTGTTCGCTGGGTGAGGCGGGAACTGACGCCAGGACGTAATGAGAAGTGCAAGTCTTCCTTGAATATTTCTGTGACTGTTGGCTTTTTTGAAAAAAGGTAGAAAATCAGCATGCGGCGAATACGCACAACTCCCCGCTCATCGGGGACAGGCAACACCACAGGGGATGTGCTGCCAAAAAGCCCAAGCTGCAGCAAGTATGAGTTTGGTTTTTCCATGCAAGAAGAGGCAGGAGGATCCTGAAGCGAATCCAGGAACAGCATGAGGCGCCACTGATGCAGTGCGGCGGGCAAAGCAATGTCGTACGGCTGAGGACGTGGCGCTGACTGGATAGCTTCGCCTCCACGGAACGTTATCAACGCTCCTTGAGCATCTTTTGTCAGCGAGGTGTCTGAGTACTGTCTCCCTGCAGCATGTCTATCGGCGGCATCGCTTCCTTTGTTTGCCAATGCTACGAGAATGCTGTCGTCTTCTGCAACTTCTGAATTGCCGTCGAGTCCATCAGCAGATCCGACTGTGGAACTTGGCCATTGCGTATTTTGACACGAGTTTTCGAACGCTTGGAGCAACTCCAGTAGGTCGGGGTCATTCATAAGAAAGCTGCCCTGATGCAGAATGCGGAAACGCGTTGAGGCACCACGCATGCACCATAGTGAAAGTGTAACTGCGTAACTGCTGCACACGGCAATATGGGAATTTTTAAGGTGCAAAACAGCCCCAAAGCAGAGATTCCACCTTACCTGAATCGCGTCCAGTATGCCGGTAACAAAACAGAGCTTCCCAGCATCAGCGCTGATATGCTGGCCAGTTTCCCTGGCCATTTCTGCCTCAAGCTGAATGAGCTCCTTTTCGGCCAAATAGAGAGAGTAGCACGTACCACAGACGGGAGACTCTGCTGACAGCTGTTGCTTCCTAGCCTGATGGAAAAACAGTATTTCTACACCCCTTTTACGCATATGGTGCTGAGCCTCCAGCATCATTCGGTGATTCAGCATGCGGTTCAAAGATTTTTTGCTCCGACTTAGTCCGCACATTGCGCAAACAGATGGTTGAGCTAAGGAGGCTTGCTGCCTCCGGAGTATGGCGGCACTAGCTTTCAAGGCCTCATCAGGAGGCTCATCGTCTGTGTCTCTCCTGACTGCATCCACTTTTAAAGCAGAATCAACATGAGGTCCAGACTTTCTTAGGGTGAAGGATTTGACCTGATGAGCCCTCAACAGCAATCATGCAACGCACATTCTGTAGGCCAGCTGAATTGCAGTTTGAAACGTTGGAATGCTGAAAAGGGAACCTGCCTGACAGTCCCACAAACGCACCTGCAGGAAATACAATTTGCCGTTCCACCCCTTGACTAAGTCTACCACCAGTGACTCCAGCCATACTTTAAAAAGCGTCTGAGTCAGTAGCGCCAATTTTTGAGCGATCCTGGAGGCCTCAGATAAACTTGCTCCAGATAAGGTGAACACGTCAAATGTGCTACAGGAGTCAATTCGTTGCTGCGCATCAGCTGCTGAATCATCTTCATGAAGGTCGTAGTCGGTTTCGCTTGGCCTCCAGACCGGGAACATGTTGTCGCAGCTTACACAGAACTGCCCAGTGATATCTAAGTTGGCATCGCGGCCCTCTTCGGGAGTCAGCTTGTTGACCAAGGTGAAACCAACCGGCATGCTCCCTGCTCGCCATGCTGCTCTTGTCAACTGGCACCGTGAATGTTTTTTTCCATGAACAAAGACCTTCAAGAACCACGCACGGTCCTGGCGGAGCAAACTTTTACTGTAGCTCAAATACTTAGTATTGACACAGTGGCAACAGACCTCATATATGGGCTACGTTGCTGAATTCAGACCGCGCTTCACTTGCGCCTGTATGTAGTGGCTCAGAAAGGAACAGACGGGAATATGGGCGTAGTCAGCTGACGGACAGCCAACGCAAAGTGTGACGTGGTAATGTCATGAGCGTCGTGGTTAATAATGACGCACTTGGACAAGACGCTCTGACGATGAATCTGCTAGAAAGGCAGCCGTGCTGGAAAGATCAAGCGCTTTCGTGATATTCCGATTTGCCGCTGCGTAGTGTTGTTGTTTCACCACAGCTGCTGGAACAGCCATTGCCATTTGGATTGTACGACGTTGGTCACTCCGCAGGGATTGGGGGGCTGAACGCCGCATCATTTTGCCGCCAGGGAACCCTGACGAGGCCAGGTAGAGTGCCGCATTCTTCTCAAAAAGTTTAGAGGCAGTGAAGTCTTCCTTTATTATCCAGCCACTCCAGGCATTTTCAGGGAGAGACAGACTTTGTGAAGACGAGCTATCCGAAGTTAGGGCCAGGGAATTGTTCGTTATGTAGTAGCATTCGGTAGATGTTGCATAAAGTGTGTCTGGCAGTAATATGTCGAGGTTTTTGCACAAACGCTCAACAAATGCAGGCGATTGCCTCCGATGCTTCACAAGAGCTTTCCACCATCCTGTGGCAGGCTGTGCAGGCAGCTCGAAGTAGTATTTAGGATTGTTATGCGAAAAAGTAAAACGAGATTCAAATTTGACATAACGTGATTTCCTAGCGCCATTGAGCGCTGCCGCGTGCTGTGCTTTTTCTGTCGCCAAAGAACAGCTACTGGACCTATCCCGTTGTGACCCAGTACTCCATTTCCCTTCAGGATGTACGAAAGTGCGGCTCGTGGCTGTTTGTGGCCTCTTTCTCTGTAACATGCTCTGTACAGTAGGCATTTCATTCTGGATCCTGTCCGTGCTATCGCCACCACCTTTTCCTGCTCCATTTCTCATTTTAGCTCTCATCAACTTGTGCTTTGTCGCTTTCAGTGGAATGTGTCAAATGTTGGCTGTAGGTGTGTATATCACCACACGACTTCGATGGTCTTTCCACATTAAAGTTCGCTGTATGCAGCTCCTCGAGTATGAACAAACGCAGGGTGCTCTCCAATATGTTTGTTCAATAAAGAACAAGACACAAGAGGTGTAGCACTTGACAAAACAGCCAGCCCCGTGCACTGTACTGTGCTTTCTCTGCCAGAGAAGAGCTAACGTATATCCGCTGCGGTTGTAAATCATAAAATTCACGTAGCGTAGCAGGAAAAAATTTAGGAAACTAAAGTTGAGTGAGTGAGTGCTTGTTGGGCGTAGCGTGCTCCCAGCAGCAGAGCAAGAGAATGGGCAGGCTACTGAAGCGTTTTAGCTGCAATCTATTGCTGGAGTTTCTGCTCGGTAGTGGGCAGCAGATATGATGGCTCATACATTTTTTCATAGCATTATTCATATATGTGGGGGCATATTCATGGCCGTTTGTCGGGGGCAAAAGCCAAAGTGGCAGAAGGCAACGGCAAATGGAGGTCACTTCGAAGTGACCTGCTAGGACATGGTACCTTTGCAGCGACGCGTGACATTCAACGCAGTAAAAGGGACTTTCTCCACCTTTAAATCAAAAGTGCGCGTAAGAAGGTCTTTAGACGAGTCCTCGCAAGGTAAGGATCATTCCAACAGAAACTGGGGGCTTCTGGTTCCGTCGGCGGCTGCTTCTACCGCTAACACAAGTGACTGCTCAGCTTTGGTGGTTACTTTAGAGAATAACAATGCTCGAGCCTGCATGGACAGAGCGGGACAAGATGTAACTCCTCTGGAGCCTTTTTATGAAACTGTAAGATGTGGGGGATACGAAACCTGCTTTCTTGGTAAACAGCTGCTCGTGCCCCAATCGATTTTCCCTTGCTTTGCACTGCATTCACCTCTGATGTAGTGGTAGGTTTAACACATGTGCGTCGATTGCACCACTCACAAATTGAATTAGGGCTCTCCGTGGAACGCTGCAGGTTTTTGCACTTCTGGGATGAGTTTCTGTGAAATTCCAACAGAACATGAGACATGGCTTGCCAGGAGGGCCAAAGATTTGTTCTTTTTAGGTTAAAGCATCAATAATATAGCACGTGGAAACTTCAGTTCCGGTTGATTTGTTAGGATGACACGGACAGTAGCATCCGCTTTATCTGGTTCTGCAAAGCTACCCATACAATTATTTTGATTTTTCCCCACGTCCATGACAATTCGCCTATTGTGCCTCCCTTCTTCAGACCCCACTTTTTTTGGCTTGGTTTCCGTATGGCTGTGTGGCACCGTCCGTCCAGCTGAAGCTACTCACCTACTTTGTCGTGGCGTTGGTTCAAATTCACGACCTCGTGAAGCTCTTGCTCACAGTGCTTCCAAGTCTGCCTCCCGACAGCAAATCCCTCATTTTCGCGCTTGATGTAGAGCCAAAAGTGTTGAGCTCCTTTGGGGGACTGGTTTTCAGCATCCACTGTTCCCCACAGTACAGGTACTGCTTTCGCAGAGAGCACTGTAAACCTAAGACCTTTCGCCCGGTGACGTAGAACTATGCCTCTCCTGCAAAACAGACCAAAGGCTTCTTATTATAGGTTTCGCCCGCAGCTGCGAGAGATCCCATTAAGATGCTTTTCAGATTTCCAGGGAGAATGTACAATCAACTTGCATTCGCAGATCAGGAGTAGCAGGCGCGACAGCTTCGAATAGTTTTGTTTGACTGCCAGGCTGCAATTATATGCCAGTCTCGTCAGCTGTATTGTTGTGTCTGGTAATGAATTAAGCATCCAATGCAATGCGCCGTGCCCAGCGGACACGAATTTCGCTCCGCGTCACCATTCCGCCAGGTAAACCAAATTCTCTGACCTGGATGTAACCTTTTGTGTCAGCAATCCTGAGCGGTTCGATGCACCCAAGTGCGGCCCTAACTCGACAACTTCAAAACAATTGTCATAAAGTAGCATTAGCACTGAACAAAAACGGACGGTGGTGGGCCTTCGAAGATTCGGGAGTGCAACACGCTCAGATCTTCCTTAAAGGCGCTGCAGTGCCTTTATCTGATAACTACGTTGACAACTAAATGAAGTATGGCGCCGCATACGAATGGGTTGATCAGGCCACCACTCCTCATGCGGATCGCAAAGCCAATGCCTACATCAGGCCAACACCCTCCTGATCGCAGAGGCGCAAGGAGTAGCTCGGAACCGAAGAATGCCGATTGTGTTTCCCTCCAGATCGCACCTGGGCTGTCAATACGTGCAGCTCACATTCCAGCAGACGCTGAGGAATTAGTTAAACGCTTGCAGCCCCCCTCAGCACTGCACAATGGGGAAGCACAAAAAACACATCACCGAAAAGGGCGCTCTCTTTGTAAGTAATTGAGAAAGATTTTCTGCCTTTGTGTGCTTCGAGCACAGCACTGCAAAACAAACGGCAAAACAAGACTCTTGAGTCCAGGTCATGGAATCAAATGCGCTGCTCGCGTTGCCATTCGCTGCCATGCGCTGGAAACAGCTGCCTATGAAAACCAGGATCCACAGCTGCGCGCTTAGTTCTTAGAATTAAAATCCACAGCTTGCAAGGTACTATTTGCACTCATTGCAGTGGAACGCTCGTAATTTTAGGCGGTCTAAATCATGCTATTCGTGCGGTCACCTTTAGTAACTACCTCAGCAACAGGCGAAGACGAATGCATATGCCTGCCACAAAAAAATGTCGTGCAGCTGGAAAGTCAAAATCAGCGCATCCAGCGTAGAACCGCGCAGCCGGCAGTCCATAGCTGCTGCTTGACAGCCAATGGCCGAAAACTGTACACTGCCACTGGGTGGCAAATATAGCCTAAAAGCAAGGCATGTTTGCTTTCTATACTCAAGCAAAGTGGAACCCTGTTTCGCCAGGACAACTTTGAGTTGAAGGAACGGCAGATTTCATTTATGTGTAGCACTGTTACCACGCCCAGGTCACATCGCCCTTTGAAGAAAAGCACCTGCTTCATTGACGTCGAGCTGCTTTTTCTAATAATATGGTCCATAGCAACGCTAGCTAGCTACGTGGAACTGGGGAGGGCCTCCAACTGCGTCCTGTAAGGCACAGCATTAAAAGCTGTCCTTCGGTTGAATTCACCCAACGACGGGCCTGAAAGTGCGTGCACAGTGCAACACCGAAGCAATCCAGGTAAGGCCATGCAGCGAAATATCCCACTGAAACGGAAGCGTCCCACACATCAAAGCGAAGCAGAAGGCCCCTAGCCGCAAGACTACAACAATAACAAGGAGTGTGCGTTTACTTGAGGGAACAGCTGCCCATGCTCGTCCATCAGCGCCCTTGAGGCTTGTTGATCAAGCAGCCGGTGCTCCTGCTGCAGCATCGCAGCTTTTTGACAGCGTTCCCGGATCGCGAGTGCAGCGACAGCACGCTGTTGGTCGTCAATAAGCTGTCTCAACGTACGTGTGGGACGAGCTGCGCAGACTGCACTTGGCAAAAGGTGGCCGCTATTTCCCACTCTGGAGCCATGAGCACGTCGTAAGCAGACACATGAGCGGTATTCAAAGTCAATACGGCTACTCGGACTCCATGTGTAGCTGCTATGGCCTTCGTCTAAAGCGACCCGTGTTGCATTGCAATCTTCTGTACAAGGCTCCTGTGGCGACACAGTGCGCGCGTAAGGAAGTCTCATAACGAACGATAGCGTTCGGCAGACAGTAAGACAGGCGGAAATCGACAGACGAAGCAGCACAGCCAGCAAAGGAATCCTCTGCTGCTCCCCGAGCGCAGCAGGGGCATATGTTTGATTCCAATGAGTGTAGCTCGTTTTGAAGGAATTAATGTCATCTGGAGCTTTTTGCACAGGCGCCTGATTGACCCTTGCGTGGTGCTTCATATCGCTGAATCCGAATGCCAAAACAGCCGTTGGTGTTCCTAAATCCACTGCGGTCGCAGTGGCAGCAAACAGCTGCAGCAACCTCCGCCAACGAGGAGGACGAGGAGAGGCACAAAAGGGTGCGTTTGCATTTATCAGATATGCAAGTCTCTCCAACCGTGGTATGCCACACGCCCGGCCTTCGTCAGTAGCCGGGAAGGACGTCACGTGGTTCGACAGTTCCCCCAAAACGAGAAGTCGACCGCCTAGGCCTTCAACAACCTAAAAGGCAATGAATGAGCAACAGAAAATTGACGAAATGAGAAGTTCTACTGTGCACTGTTACGGAGCACTCGCTCTCACTGTGGCACAAATGATTGCATGCTCCAGTAAAACTTTCATACGCTGTTTTCATGTCACACTCACCAGGACACGCTTGCTGTCCCTTCCACAGAACACAAGTCTGCATAACGCTTTCTGCAATTTAACACAAGGAACACATGAAGAGTTGTTGTGTGGTGCCGAAGACGACGGCGAAAGTCTAAACGCTCAATCATGAGAAGTGGTCTACCGAGGAACAGGACAACTTCGAGATCCTTTTTAGCAGCTAAGTAGTAAATTTTGGGGCCTACGTGACTGCTGTCAATTCTGAAGACCTCTGATGGCTCAGCCCATCCTAAACTGTGGTGGCCGGCAACCTCGCCGTCACACTTGAAGAGCGGTCTCTGGGATGCCTTGAAAGTAACAAGCAGCAGTTGTGTAGGCCGCCTGTGCACCCCGAGTCGTTTTGCCCCTGGTAGTAAAGTGGGCGCATCCAGTACTTTAGCAGAGTCCAGTGTAGCCACTGCTGCTGGCTTAGTCCCGCGAGAGCTCGAGGCGTTGAGTGCTAATTGCTGTTCCGGGCCAGATTCCGGCATGACAGCAAGAAGCATTACATAGCGGGATCGAGGTACTTTGAGCCATTTGCTGATCTTAGTAAGCCAATCAGCAAAAAGGCACTGAACAACACAGCCATCACTACTCAGGGGGATCAAACGGGCTTCTGTTCTCGGAAGTGCACATTGGGTTGTTGAATCTATGCTCGAGAGAGCAACTGGCCCCATCAGGAGCAGCTGTAGTACTGCTGCATGCAGGTGCCCAGGTAGCGCTGCGGCGGATCTAAAGCCAAGAAGCTCGAGTACCTAAAGCAAGTGGCAGCGCAAAAAAGGGTCCAGGGTGGTTTGAGGAGAAGAAAATTACATATTTCGAAGAATGCCTGCAGGACTTCTTGAGTGGTAAGCGTTGCACTTCGGTGTAAAGGCCGCGATTTTCTAAGCTATGTGAAAGGTCGCTCACAGTCGCTAATGCATGAAACTGCAAAATTTATTGCCCCACCATTTTAGCCTTCCGATTGACGCTGAAGCATCTTGAGAAAAACTCCGGTACTGCCATACTTCCGTCTTCAGAGGCCGTCTTCTTCATAAGTGAGTCGGGTACTCATGAAATTAATGGAGTTTTGGGACCCATAGCTTTGCCTGTTCCGGTGCTCCCTTCGCAACTGACAGTAAGGGGACAGTGCACCGCTCTGCTTTGATACTCATGTGAATTCCCCACGCGACCAGGGAAGCGCAGCAACGATGTCGCAGTGAGAAGCGATGGCGGAAGGCACTCCTTCAGAGTTACCAGATCGCTGGATAAGAAGCTTCTGCTAGGTCGATATTCTTGGTCTTTAGCAAATTAGGAAACGCTGCCAGAAAAAAAATGCAATGTTTCTTTGCACGAAGATAAAAGTATGCTTCAGGTGAGTGGTCCGGAGATTCACTGTTTGTAGTTGCTCGGCGTGCAGTGCACCACGCAGCTCTCGGCATCGGTACAGAATTGTCGACAACAGCAAACTGGCAAAGGTAATCAAGCCAACCATCCAAAACTTTATCAGAAAGCAGCCTTCATCGTCTGCTAGGATATCAGAGTACAGACCAATCCTGGGGCTGTTGGGGTCGGTGTTATGCATAGAGTTCTGCTGCCGGCTGAAGCGGTGTCCTGCAACCAGTAACGCTAAAACTTCATATTTCGGATTCAGCCATTATATGAGTGTTCTCAAGACTTCTTGGGCGAAGCTGCGGCAGGCTTTCCTAGGTGCTTCAGCCGACCTTTTGGAGAGAGGTATGGGCCTGTCGGCAGGCTTCATTTATGTGCTAAGAGCAAGCCCGTGCACCAGTAGGTCGAAGTATATGTCACACTTGATCGTCCCCAAGATGGACGGAAAACTATGACAAGAGCGAAGATATTACCTGCAGAACAAAGCTAGCCAAGAGCGTTCGCAGCAAAGATAACAGGATCCACGTACCTGCGTGTCGTCAGTGACGCGCTCTGGTAGACTTCCCTTGGTTTTAAGAGAATACCGGTTCGTCGAACTGTTTGATTGTCTAAAAACATTGTTTTCTGTAGAAAGCACTGTGAGAAGGCGGCTTTTTAACGAACTCATGCCGTCTTCAGGCTTTGAAACCGGATTGTGTCTGAGCTGCAGCCCTTCTATGTTCACTGGCCAAGAAAAGAATTTCGGCTTTTGCCTCGACAACAGTACACGAACAGACAATGAAGGCAGCATGAGAAAGTGTCACTCTTTTGACATCAAATCTCTCATTTCTCTCTAGAACCCTTGAGTAAAGCAACTAAGCCGAAAGCGCAGACGTGACAGACTTGTGTGTTGTTGGACTCTGCAACAGCACAAGCAGCAAATCCAGCACAGGTCAAGCCTTGCACAAATACATATATAGATGAGTCATGCAGATACTCGTCGGAGTCTAGTTTGGCCTATTCTTAAGCAGCAAGCATTGAGTGTTCTTTCCCAATATGCAAGCCAGGTTCCCACAATGGAGCAACTCCACTTTACTTTCGTGGTACTTTGTCATAAGGGCTCGAACTGCTCAGACAGAGCTATGCTCATCCCATCTAGTTTGCCCTTACGTCTCTCAGTCTTATATTGACTTCACTTCAGCTTATATTCTGAGGGCTAGCTATGCCACTTTGCAACCTGAAAACTTGCAGTGACTGCTCAGCATCGCTGAAGAGCTACGAGAGATCTGCGCTCATTTCAAAAATTTTGACTTTGCAAATTCAGGGTGTGGAAGCTGGCAACTAGTGCACTTCACAGGTCTTGAAATTCATGGGCTTATCATCTCGCAATTTACAAGAATCTTCAAGTCCAAGCGGCTTTGTCGTTCTCCTACAGTTTGGTGGCTGCCCTGCTGAACACGGAAGCTCCCATTCCCTGATTCATGACATCGACTCACCCAACGAAGTCCTGCTATCCAAGGGCTTTACATTTTTGTAGGGGTTCGTTCTTGCTGACAATCTGCGTTTTGCACAACGCCCACTCAGCGGAGTATTTAAACGTTCTGATTTGCTTCTGTCTGCCGTACTGCCGGAAATAGAGGCGTTGGTACGATGCTGCTTTTAGCGTTTCTCCCTGTCCTCTTCGTTGCTCTCATTCATCCTTGAGGATCATGTATTTGTTAAGAAGTTGTGGATTCGCCAGCTGCACACAACGGCGTTCGTTCTCTCGCAGTAATGCTGGAAGGGACTAAACTGGGGAGTTGGCGCTTGTCAGTTTGCAGCGCAGTGCTCCAGTGTGCCCCAAGGCACCTTGAATAATTCCTGTTCCTTCGTTAGATTTGCTGTCAACTGAAAGACCAACCTACCGGGACTTATATTTAAGATGAATTTTACGCAAAGGAGCGTGCTAGCTGTGCTGTTACGTGTAGTACCACATGCATTACGATCAATTTGAGGGTGGCAGCATGTAGGACAGTGTTCACGCAACATACAATATGAAATTGAGCCTGTTTTGTTCTAATTCGAGCTGTATTGTGCCTTTTGTAAGGGTTGAAGTCAATGGCTACCCCTGAGTGTTGAGTAAAGAGCTAAAATGAGGTGAAATTTTGCCGCCCGTGAAGGCCTTCATCATTAAAAGGCTGCTCTTCCTCATTTACTGGCTCGCATTTTTACATAATAAGACCTGACAGACGTTAAGGCTTGCTTTTGGAGCACGAGCAAGTACCTTTTGTTTCTTTGCCTCCCAGCAAAACTATCGGTAGAGGTGAAGTACCAGTTGATAAATATATTTTAGACATACACAAGCCTATATCCTGAAGGCAGATTTGGCGTGTTCTAATGGCAAGAGGGATCATTTGCTGCAGTTCTTCTCGGAAATTTTGCTATTAGGGATTCCTGCAAAGTTGAAGTCCAATTTTCCCGGCGTAGTGACAAAAGGACGGTAACAGATACTGCACATGAACATTCGGCAATAGGCTCAGGCGGGAAGCTATCAAAATCACAGTTGCTTATGCCATCAGTCTTGAACAGCGAGAAAGCTCTTGCTCGCAGCAACGTGTAACATACGAGCCGCAACACTTTAGCTTGCATCTAATGAGAGCTGCAAGAAGTGGTTTCAGTAGTAAGCCACCTGCCAGGCAGTCCACGCTAGTGAAGCTTACTTTGTGGATGCTGCTCACGTCGATCAAAAAAGTATGCAGTGTATCCCTGTGCCATCCTGCCAAATACGGGGCTGCTGCGTTCAACTCGTGCGAGTCCTCGACGTCCGGAGACTCGAAATATGGGGGACGGCATACGGGTTCGGTACGTAGCAACGTACCGCATTGACAGTGAAAATTCACTGCTGCGTAGAAAGCACGCAATAACTCGAAGGAGTTTCCCCAGAGCATGCATGCACGAAGTAGGTAAATTCCTGTTGCGGATCATTCACGCCAACTTGATCGATTTCTGTGCAGTGCCTCCACTCACTTTAGAAGCCTGCACTTTCGAGTATAGGTAAGGACTACGAGCACTGCGAAAAGGCTTTTGCGAAGGAGAAGAGAGTGTTTTGAGAAAGAGCTGCCAAGCTAATTCGACACAATGTGGACCACCTTTCGCGTTCTCTGCCTCTGCGCTGTAGTGGGAAGTTTGAAAGTTCGGTGCATCATGAATAATTGCGATCATCTCTCCAAAAATGCCATAGGCTGTTATTGTATTGACTCTTTTTGCCTAGCCTGTGGAGGATGTACCGCTTCAGGCAAATTATTTCTGCAGGATCCGGGCGCCTTCCTCGCTTATAGATGGAAAGTGCTTCAGTTAGACGGCCGACCCAGTGAAGTAGTTCAGTTGTTTCTCTCCTGCTGCGGGCCTTTCGGCGAACTTGATATTCTGTTTCAAACTGTTGAGTAAATTTGTCCCACCAGGCACCGGTGTTCATTTTTCTTTCCCCTAACACTTCGATTGCGGAGACCAGCATATCAAATATCATAAATAGTGATCCCAGCCTCCTAGCAATCTGAAATGGTTTTGGCTTCAGATTTTTCGTTGCAAACTTGTGTGATGCGTAGGCGATTAGGTTTTCACACTCCTCCATGAGGAGTTTCACATCGTCGGCATTCAGTGATTCTTTAGCATACAGCGCCCGAATATTCGAGTAAATTGCCACTGGGCTAGACTTAAACGTGGTCATTCTTAGTGCAGCCTCTCCGCGGAAACTAGATTTGACATCCTGCGGAAATACCTTTGGTAGCCGCACATACGGATGACGATTAGGGTCCTTCACTTGTTCATATTCGTCATCTTCGTCGGTACTTTCCTCTGAGCCTGCAGCGCATCCAGAAGGTTCAACGGGAAGATCAATTATTACAAAAGCTCCTTCAGCATTTCGTGTAAGTTCTCCTCTTGAATGACTGGCGTTCCTGCTTGCCGCGCCGCTTCACAAAGGCGCACTTTTGTCCATGTGCCCAGATATTTTATTACAGTGTACGTCTATGGCGTCGGTGAAAACATGTCTACTGTATTTGACGACGTACCTTCTGGGGATCTTGGCTGTTCACCTGTTGAAGCTGAAGGGGCTTCCTGTCTCGCAGGCATGTCTTGCCGGACGATAGGGGCATACTTGTCTAAGAGACTGCTTACCCACGCATCAGATTGCTCCCTGAAGTTCGTCACGTTTGAACTGCTTACACAAGATGGCACGTCCGCTTTCAAGCTTGCCAACGATTCGCGAGAGGTAGATGGCTCTGAAAAGTCTAGTGCAGCTCCAACATCCCCTTGCCCGTACGTATGCCGTTCATTTGCATCTCGAGACATGATTTCCTCGGGGCAGTGCTCTCGCATACCCATGTTGAAGTTGAAATCAGTCCTGGTTGTATACCCAACTGACGATGGTGAGAAAACTGCAGCAGGCCCGTGCTCTAAAGAGCCATAACTGCAACCAGCATAGTTTCCAGTAACAAAAGAAGGATTGGGGAGGCTGTGTCCTTCAAAATGAACAGCATGGGGAGGTTTGAATATCCCAGCTGTGTAAGTTTGGCGCAGCTCTGCCCTTTGCTCGGAGGGTATGCTGAAAGCAAGCGGCATCGATAGCATTGGTGCTTCCTTCATAGCTGAAGTTTCCTTAATTTCAAATGTACTTTGGGCGCTTTTGTCTGCCTCTCCGCTTGATATCTTTGAAGCCCGCTCTCGCGAGCGTGTAAAAGCTTCTGCAGATTCGTGCAGCATCATTGCCAGCCTAGCCTTATTATTTGCAGGCTCCCCACTCATGCTAGGGGCATACGTTAGGATGCCTAAATCCTCTTCCATTTCTACGCATTGGTCTAATAAAGCTGACAGCTCCGCGTTATCTACCTCTGCGAGGCTCCGCTGCACCGGCCCTGAAGAGTTACGCATCGTTTGGGATCCCTTACATAGAGCAAGCCATGTTAAAATAACCACGACAGAAATAACGGATGCGAGGGTAGCAGGAAAATGTAAACAGTCGCCAGGTCGCCGTTGTCGTAGCCTGCGCTGGAGCCTGCCAAGGAGCTGCCCATCATCTTGTGCAACAATGTAGTTATCAGCGTCCTGCGTGTTGCCTGCAAAAGGGGACAGCGAGGAATCTACTGCTCCATTTATGTCCTCCACTACCGGTAGGTATGTTTCGTCTTTCGCAGGAAGTGGCATCTCTGCAACCCCCTTTCCAGCTGTGCCCGGAGTCGTACGCGCTGCTCTCAGGACGCTGAGTGAAGGGGCGACCCTCTGTGGAATACTGACGCAGGGTGCTTGTTTGCCATAAGAAGTAGCGTGCATGACTGAAATGGCTAGTCTTTGCCAATTTATCTCAGGAGGCAAGATGCATGAATAGGCGGCGCTACGCCAGAAGTTCTAACTTTTGTATTATGTGACACTTTCCTCCATATTCCATAAAAAACGCAGAACTGTGCTATTCCAAACAGGAATAATTCATCAGCAATAGCAAGAGACCCGCAGGATGGCAATGTCTGCAAAGCATGCTGCCTGTCCACTTGCCCCCCCCAACACCAGCAACCTTGTGGGTCAGTTGCTCATCGCAGGAGCTTAAAACTTAACTAGCGTCCAAGATCATGACTTAGAGCAGTCTCTTCGGCAGTGTTTAGTTATAGCAAGACAATACAAACACGCTCTAGGAGCTACAAACCAAATCCAAGGCGAACCTGGACGCAGCAGCAGCTAGGTGAGTCCCGCAGTTCACCACTTGTCTGCAGTAGACGAAATCCAGCTACACTTGACGCAATTCGCAGCATCGTTTCTTTCGCTTTTATGTGTCAAAATGCACTCCAGAAGGTCTGCGTTTATTGTCTGCTCTACGCGGGAGGCATGCACCGTCGACACTCTATTCATGCGTTGTTATCGGGGGCTGCCTTGACCAATAAATCTAGATAAAGAGTGGCAAAATACTTGCTCTTATGGGAATACTAATCCAATACAGCTTCAGAGCGGAGGCTCAGTTGGAATATCCCCTCAGCACAGCAGAGGAATACGTTTGGGCAGTGCTGCCTCTACACGGCATTTCACGGCGCTCCTTCGGCTCGTCGTTCCTGTGTTCCTAGCGCATTAACCCCACTGGATATATTTAGCAGCAAGCTAGACCACCAGGAGAACTTAAGCTCACCGTTCCCCTCGACGGGGTGTCACCGCATGGAGTCCATGCGCCGTCAGCAGTAGGCCGAACACTGAGAGCTGTCAAGGAGCTGGCCTTGAAACTCCCAGATCTGTGTAACGTAACATTTTATGGGCAAACTTGACCAACATGAGGGATAAATCTGCTGAGTGAGGGATGGAAACAAAACTTTTGATGCAACGGTGATACCGACGCGAGAACGTCAGTGCGTGCTGAGTTGAGACCATAGCAGCTGTCATGACCACACACACTGAAACGCCTCATACGCTTTACCCGTTTACAGAAATATTGGTTTAATTCCATTCAAAGTGATATCTCACGATCAATTTCATGTTCTTCTCCAGACTGCACACTGTTGCCCAAACCAGCCAGAACCCGTGTCCTGCGGGACATGTAGCTGTAATCCCCAGGATTGTAAAACTGTGCTGCAACACTAGTGGAAACAAAGTAGAGTGTTCCGTATCCTTATAGTATATGTGTCTTTGCATGCAGCCATAATGCATCGAAAACTTGTAGCTCATTGACTTGAGTAACACACGAAGAGCCGATGCCGCGCCGTTACGCTTCAAACCCTGCAAAGCTTTCCATTTTCTCCTAAGCGATATGTGAAGATGGTTGCTTGAAACGCTCACTTGCTTCCGTTATTGAAGTGGTTGCGGAGGCTGCTCGCGGCAGCGCGTTCCTCCGATGAGCTGCATCTGGGATCAGCTATGAACATTCATTATGCTGTATGCTGCTTGTCTTTGGTGCACCAGACCATTGCAGTCTATGTCCGTGTCGAGGTTTAAAGAATTCATGTGTGGAGAGAAAGCTCTTGTGG
Source organism: Eimeria necatrix (assembly GCF_000499385.1). NCBI lineage: Eukaryota > Apicomplexa > Conoidasida > Eucoccidiorida > Eimeriidae > Eimeria > Eimeria necatrix. The sequence continues at coordinate 40,804 of NW_013653404.1, forward strand.
GTAACGCCAGATTCTCTAATCACGGCATCAGGATACCAGTCGGTTTCCTGTCAAATCCATAAATCCATTCCACGCAAAACTGCCTACACGAGCTGGGCAGCCCAAGGGTACATCACCGTTCCATGAACTGTTTGCCTGCACAGCCCTTTTAGAAAATGAGAGGCATCGGACTGTGATCATCAAGCCGTTACCCACTTACTCAAGCTCAAAGTGCCCAAGCCTGTTCATCGACGTACGGCTCGATGGCTCGACTTTCTTGCGGAGTTCCCAGAACTTACTCTCACTTACTTGCAGGGAGAGCGAAACCAGGTGGCAGACGTGCTGTTGCGCCTGCCTCGTTCTCCCATTTCGCACCATCTCAGTCAGCCCAAGGCACCCAGCAGCCCCTTACTGGAACCAGTTGTGCCAGTAGCCGAACCTGGAGGCCAGGCCCACGACGCTTGAAGGGAGCTGGCCAGCTATCTGGGGTTGGCTGGCCTTCGTTCGCGAACGCCTAGACAACTCCACCATTCGCCTCTACTACCACTGTAGTACACTGCGTTCTCTGCAGCGTCTACGATGCTGCACAGGCCACAACTCGGGCGTTCTACGAAATATTCTCTTTTACCGACACATCGGTCGCGTAACGTCTACAAATGTATTAAAAAGATCGTTTTGTTTCAAGTTCTGAAAAACATAGCTCATAAAAGTCGTTTCTTCTCGTTCGTGCTTTGCTGGTCCGGTGAGGATGTGACGCTCACCGGTGCCGGCGTTGTCGGCAGCCCCAATCTTAGGGCACTCGCAGGCATTTCTCGTTCATACATGTTTATCCGTTAATAAATTGCATTTCTATTTCACTAGTAAGAGGTTACAGCGCTCAATCCGCGTCTCAGCCCCTTAACCGTCTATAGGTCATCAGTTAGCTATTGTAGTGCCTCAGCACTACAATGGGGCTGGCTACTGTCCTAGAGATGATAGCTAGCTAACGACCTGCAAGGGGCCGCGACACTGGAGGGGGACAGGACCCTCCCAATACATGAAAAAATAAGAAAAACCGTTAGTCAGTTCTAGTGAACATGTGAATTGTGCGGAATTCGTGTGGAGACTGGGGCTGGCGATAGCGCCGGCACCACTGCGGACCTTCCCCCCTAGGGTCTAGGGGGTAAGCTCCGAGAAGCGAGCGAATCGAAGAGAGAGATTGGGGACACTTTTTGAATTGTCGTATTTCGACGGAATAAAGCTATAGAGACCGAGAAATGGGGCAAATCTAGGTGTAGTATGTAGACCTGTAGAGGGACAGGAAACAGCGTAGTCGCAGCAGTAGGCGCAGCGCACTACATTTGGGGGCTGTTCCGGGAAGGAAATCTTTATTCTTTCCGGACTTGGGAGTATAATTACCTTGTTTTAATGCCATGCACCTAGAAATCTTTGCTCGGTAAGGGATGCACCTCCGCAACGGACGCGTCATCGGTCCCACACCACAGGAGACTCCTACAATGTCGGTCAACAAGTTGCCGAGCGGGACACCAGCCCATCATCGCCACGCGACTCCGAAACCCACCGTGGCAGAGCGGTCGCATGGGCATAAGGAGGCGCCCCCGCAGGAGACACCTCTGCCCAACGTTACGCCAGGGGACAGTCCCATCGTCACCTGGAACCAATTCCAGTCTGCAATGAGTGTGATTAGAACTGTAATAGGGGGAGCCGGAGCATCCGGCGCAACGACTCTTATACTACCTGAAGACGGCAGCACTATGAAGGCCTTTCTGAAGCGCATCGAGCGCCGGCATGCCCAAATGGGATTGGAACCGCGCGAGTGGGGAGATACACTCATAGACCACCTTGTGGGCCCGGCTCTAACTTATTTGATGTATCTACAGGAAACTATCGGCTAAGTGACTGGGCAACAGTACGGCGCAGGCTTTTGGAGCGGT
>NW_013653405.1:0-2280 GCF_000499385.1 Eimeria necatrix
TCACCAACCAAATCGAGCACTAGCCGAGCGTTCGGCACCTGTCAAAATGTCCGGCGAAAACAAAGTGCACAAAGTGCTACCCAAAGCTCCTGACAGTCTATATTTACCACAGCAAGCGCAGGGCGGGCAGTTGCCTAATCTGCCCATGCACTTCTCATCCGTCGATGTCTGTGAGCTTCCTCCTTAAGGCAATATAATTCGTATCCACGGGTCACAATGGGAAGCTGAAAAATTACGCCTATTTTTGCCCGCTTACTGCCTGCATTCCAAACAGGCATCCAGCAATGCCGCATGCCTGCTGGCAAGAAAACTTAGGCACGATTCTGTTACACGTACACGCGCCAACTTGATGCTTGAACCTCACGATCAACTTGTCAGAGTGCAGCCCCTCGTGCACTACATAGACCCTCGTTTCTGAAATCCGCGCTACACTCACTAGGAACTCAGAGTTCAGCAATCCCCGAAACTTACTATCTGAGTAAAATATTTGCTTAGCGTCATGAAACGTTTTCTCTGACCTGACGGAAAGACTTTCTGTGAAACTACCATAAAGAAAAGCAGTCGGATCATATGAAAATTCACGCGAAGCACCTAATGTGAGATGCCAACAATCACAAGAAAAGAAAGTGTGTGAGTATATTTCGTATTCCAGGCAGAGTTCGACACTTCGAGAGGCAGGAAACTGCCTTTTGTACAGAGTGATACTTTCTGCGCCTGGCTAGGGTGTCCAAACGCACAGTGCATACAGCTTAGCAGCCTCGTTCATCTCCAAAACGAGTTCTACAGCTGCAGTGTATATTCACGCTTTTCGAATTGACACAAAAACAAACAAATGTCTTTCTTTTGCTCACTGTTTGCTCGACGCATGAAATACATCTAGAAGTTACTCAGTCTTTTTATTGAGCGGTCTCGTCACACAAGTGATCCCTCATAATTTTGATTGGAGCTGCATGTCTGGACGCCAGCATGAAATAGCAGGTGCTTTCTGGAATTGTCCATGTGCCAATGCAAACTATATGGAAACTGAGACTCGTTCAAGGCTCAGCATAACGCTTATTGGCCAACAAGACCGAATTGTGCGTAGCAATAAATAGACAAAAGTATAATGCCCGCGGCGTGCGCTTGTTATCAGAGAAAGAGCAGCCAGTAAGTATGCAAATCTCGTATGCCGGCACTCACAGTCTGCGCATCCAGCGTCTTTTACCAAGCACACAACTTGCACTGAAAGAAAATTCTGCCGCCGATCGTGGGAGGCGACATGTCTGGAGGGCACGCAGTAAGCACAAACCACCAGAAAACTGCGTAGAACCTGCAAAAAATCTGTGAACGTCCGGTATATGGGAAAATATAGATGGACACAACTCACGCAGTAAGCACAAACCACCAGAAAACTGCGTAGAACCTGCAAAAAATCTGTGAACGTTCGGTATATGGGAAAATATAGATGGACACAACTCATGTCGCACCCAAACACGCTCTCGCCTTGCAGACTAAAAGATCATCAGAGTACGCTGCAAACAAAAGTTGTGCCGGAGCGTCAATAACCATGTAAATTGCCTTCTCAAAGGCTCGTTGCGATTCGAACAAAGTATAAACGGTACATCGTTCTTTGGAAGCACTTCCTTACTGCTGGCTAAAAAGGCGTGACCCAACTATAACTCGATACACCAAGTGACGTCCGTGACTTCGCCTTGCTTAGCAGGTGTTCAGCAAGCGCAAAACTGCGCATGCTGCTACCCAAAACTTCAGACACATTTGTTTATAACTTTACTGATGCCTGGTGATCTGCCGCTCTTCAAACCAACACCTTTCGTGTTTCAAGACCTCTATCTTGCACCTCAACTCTTTTCTGACCCACAAATGCTCGAAAGTCAACATTGGAAGGCTGCTGCCTTTTACCTACCGACTGCGCACCAGCCCAGCGTATGAAAACGTCACACAAAAATGTCTACTTTGAAAGATAGTAAGGTGCGAATCTGCCACATGATTAAACGCTCAGCTCTGCTATGGAACCCGAGAGTCGACGCAGTCTTGCGGCAACACGAATTCATGTATCCGAAAGCATTGCAGAGCAGACAGGCATGACACTCCCGTGTCACGTGCTTGCCGCCAAAAGTGCGAGCATGGGAAGGCCTCATATGGTGACGCACATTCTGGTTGCGTCAGCGCCAGTATCAACTACAAATGCGACTGTTCCTGACAATATGACCGGGCCAGTTAATTATAGCATCTGTCCTCTCCGATGCTTTTGCAACGACACAATAAAACTGCATACTCACA
>NW_013653406.1:0-2266 GCF_000499385.1 Eimeria necatrix
GGAGACAGGTAATGTCAGTGAACGCTTCGCTGCAGTGCTTGCTGTTTGAACTGTATATGCACGTTGGCAATGATTTGAAGAACATGCGCCCCAAATTTGACAGCCTGCACTGGTCTTCAGGAAAATTCATTTTGTGTGGCAAACATTTAAAGTCGGAAAATGCATTTGTCAGTTGGAGTATCAGTGTTCATAAGCAAGCGTTAAAAATCACCATTATCTTCCACAGCGTAGCTTGTTTCTTTACAGTCGTCGTGGAATGCGCGTTGCTTTGCCACAGTACACATGACCTGTATGCATTCCTGAGGGCAGCGACTTCAGCAGTTGCTGACAGCAAATCATCCCCATATCTTGATTCGCTAAGTCGTGGTTCACTGCCGTGCCTGGAAAAGCAGAAGAGCCCGAAGAGCAGTCATGAAGATGAATGAATTGCTTATGGAAGAACGCAAGTATCACAGAAATCTTTCGGAGAATGCTATCAATTCAGCAAACACTAAATGGTGTATTTTATTCGGCAAGGCTGTTGTAGCGTCTGGAACCAGCACATTTTGCATGTCATCACACATGTCGAGGCAGGAAGAAAAACACAAGTAAAGACTGTGCTTTTGTGCTTACGAACCTGCATATCGTAGTACGAATGAATAGATACACGTAAATAAAGCACTAAAATTTATCCTGCCGAATATCTGTGTAGACGCATCATGGCCTCTAGAGTGAGCCCTGCGTGGTTATCTAATGCAATGCCTGAAATGAAATATTCAGCGACCATTCTACAGGACGTAAGCTACCATTTAGACAAACGCGTCGGTTGGTATACTGAATAAGACACCAGCCAGCAGCTGCTCTTTTAATGGCTTTTAGGTTCCTGGACGCTCAGATTGCATCTGTACCTGTCCTGGGCATTTTCTAAGTAATTAATGTATCTTTTGTAGTGCTTCGTTGCTGTTACGTTGCATGCATATTTCCCTGATTCTCTCCGCCGTATTGAATTGCCTGATTTGGAGCTAATTTCCGCGAACGATTCACATGTTTTATGGATGAGCTCCCCATTGAAACGTACACGAAACTTAGAAGACTCGCACGACAGTAGGCAAAATTTTGTTTCTGCAAATCATTTGTGACAGGACTCACACAGCGCGACAGAGACGAAGTGGCATACCGGAGTGTGTGGTAGTGTTACAACAAGGATGCCTAAGGCAAGGAGGACCTTCAAGGACTCTATATACTGGTTAACGTGCTTCTGCAATTTCTAGGCAGTGAGAAGCACTTGACTACGCAGCGCATCCTGATGCTGCGCGAAACATTGAAGGTATGTAAAACAGTTGCTGCTTCGAACCGTACCCAGTTTTCTAGGCTGGCAATCAAACCTTCACAAATATTCAGCAAATTGATTTCGTGCGAGCTTCCTGTCTTTTGATAGTAGCTGAAATTACTTAACGCTTGGGCAAAATGTAAACATATGCATAAAACGGCTATTTTCCTTCATGTCACAAAGTCGTTGGAGTACTTAAAAGCTTGCAGACTCGCCGGTTCCTGTGAGTAAGATTTGTCTTCGTGTCACTCGAAGCTGTTGGCGTTGCACTTGAGGGCGTAGCCACCATGCCGTGCCACTAAAAGCAATGAACAGGCTTACAATCTTAGTGATAGATGCACGCCATTTAGTGGCACGACGCACAGGGTGTTTTTCGCCAGAGTCCTACAACAAATGCTCATGCATTCTTTAAAGGAAGTATGCCACCCGTTTTACAGCATGTGTTAGCCTGCAATGTACCGATGCCTTGATTCACTGCAACAACTAGAGAGGCTCCATGCTGTAGTTGTATCTGACTGCTCAGTAATCAAGGGTTCTGTCTTTGGACTGCGCTGTCCACTTCAAAAAATAGCAGCAAACGCACGTTCCAGCATATACAAGTGTATTCTTCATCTTGGACTGTGTTAGTTCCAGACTAAGCACTCGCGCGCTGGTTCAAAAGGCCCTTTCCTTACTGTATTTGACTTCATACGGATTTACTCTTCGAAAAGAAAACACGTAAAAGATAGGATTCGCGTTTACTCTTTACAATGAGGCTGGCAAAATTGTGAAGCTTCACTCAGCCTTGTTCAAAGCGCCATTATCAGTTTGCAGAGAACGTCGTAGTGCAAGCACAGACGAGACAGGTAATGTCAGTGAACGCTTCGCTGCAGTGCTTGCTGTTTGAACTGTATATGCACGTTGGCAATGATTTGAAGAACATGCGCCCCAAATTTGACAGCCTGCACTGGTCTTCAG
>NW_013653407.1:0-2279 GCF_000499385.1 Eimeria necatrix
GCCCAGAGGCATAATGGCTCTTTCTGAATCGGCTGGTGCGCATTTGGCGACTGCTGTGACCGCGATCTGTTTGGAGTTGTAAATGCGCTTGGGAGCTTACTGACGATGCGATCGCGCCGTAAGAACGATTCTTTGCTGCTTGATGATTACTTGGGGCACGGTCATCGGCAAGTGGACTGCACTGTTGTTTGCATCGCTATCTGACGTTTGTGTATATTTATGGCTTGAAACATAACGCGAATTTTATTCAGGGACCAGATATACTTTTCACTCTCGGGATGCGAGCTATGTGGTTGTCGCACACGACGACGCCTTGAGGAGAACCGAAACATTTGCGGGCTACTGTGTGCCAGCGCTGTGTGTTGCAAAGTTGGGGATGGCATCCACAAAGGGATTTGCCTGGAACTACCAATCAAGTGATAGTCGTCTCTATGCCGACAACTAGAGTAATAGAGCTTGCAATCGGTAAGAATTAAATGAATTTTTGGGATGACGCGTTTGGATTACGGGCAAGAATCAGTTGTGTTGAATTGCCATTCCATGCAGAATAAGGGAACATGTTTACATTTTATGCGCATTTGCACAGATGCATTAGCCGTTACTATTTCTGAAGCAGAGGAGTCTTTTGTTACAATCCTTCCAGATTGGTCTTTATCTCACCTAATTTCCTTGTACATGATTAAACTGTTCATCGACGAACTTCGAAAGATCCGGCTCAGGGTCAAAAGGTATGTGTGCTGGTCTGCTGAGGACACATCCGCGCGAAAGGGTGGGTATATGATTCTGGCCATGTGCGGTGTATGAACATCTGTTTTGTGGGTGCCGCCGAACTTTTCAGACTTCGGTGGCAGTACAATCATTTTAGCGACCCTTGGGGGGCAGTAGCAAACTTGCGCCGGGAAAGTAAAGGTGATAGCCTGAACAGCTTCGGGTGGCTCTCGCGGAGAAGCCTCTCTACCATATGTTGCTGTAGGACGTTTCTTCAAGAGCATATAAGCCATTGTGCAAGGTGCGTGTTGTATCTTAAAGAGAAGCACCGCTTACCTTGTGTGAGGACTGAATCTACGACTTGCGAAGTTGCTGAGGGTGTGACCAGAACAAGGATTCTGGCTACTTGCAAAACATAGTGCCGGTTTTGTCTAGATCAGTCCTCTGAGGCGCCACGCAACTGGAGCTGTCTGCATCGGTCGCTTCTCTACACATCTGTGTCAGCTGGCTTCGTCGTAAACCGAACTTTGTTATGGGGATATGTTATTTCCAACAGTACGTATGTGCTTTCAGTGTGGAGCGGAATTGTACTATTGGCCCTACACATCATTTGATAAACATCGTATGAATGTCGACTTTTGAACTTGAAACAGATACATGCAGGTAAAGGAGCGGAGCACCCCGCATTCCAGCTGAAGCCATGTGTAGATTCTTGGATGTATCCTATCGGAACTTTATAAACTCAATATGTTACGCAAGACGTGGATGGATGCTACACTTTGAAAGCTCGCCAGTGAGAGGCATAGGTGATCATTTTAATCGTCAGGTTAGTTGAATAAGGCTGGTGAGATGATCCTCTTTTGTATAACACACGGCAAGTGGTCGGATGAGCAGGCAAAAGCATCGCGCTTTTCAGTCGGCCAGCAACAGGAAAGGTCCCTCCATGATGCTTTGGTGAAGCGCTTGCTTGTTGCCTGATATGCGGCATTGTTGTTGTAAAGTGCGTCAAATGGAATGACATGACTGAAGGCGGCGACACGGCCGATTTGCAGCAGCTCCTTTTGCTCTACATTCAAGAATGAAAGATATATGGCGCCCGTTACGATTTCGTGTGTAGCTCTTTTTCTGCGACTTCTCTGGCGCACCATCCTCGCTGTTCGGGTCTGGCATAATGGCTCTTTCTGAATCGGCTGGTGCGCATTTGGCGACTGCTGTGACCGCGATCTGTTTGGAGTTGTAAATGCGCTTGGGAGCTTACTGACGATGCGATCGCGCCGTAAGAACGATTCTTTGCTGCTTGATGATTACTTGGGGCACGGTCATCGGCAAGTGGACTGCACTGTTGTTTGCATCGCTATCTGACGTTTGTGTATATTTATGGCTTGAAACATAACGCGAATTTTATTCAGGGACCAGATATACTTTTCACTCTCGGGATGCGAGCTATGTGGTTGTCGCACACGACGACGCCTTGAGGAGAACCGAAACATTTGCGGGCTACTGTGTGCCAGCGCTGTGTGTTGCAAAGTTGGGGATGGCATCCACAAAGGGATTTGCCTGGAACTACCAAT
>NW_013653408.1:0-1968 GCF_000499385.1 Eimeria necatrix
CGGCCCCCGGCGGCGGCGGGGGAGGTGGAGCTGGGGGCCCCTGCGGGGCCTGCGAGCGAAGGGGGCCCCCCTGGGTGGGGCGGGAGCCGCAGCAGCAGCAGCAGCAGCAGCAGCAGCAGCAGCAGCGTGGCTTTGGACGTGGAGGCCCTGAACCGCGCCGTGTACGTGAGGGCCCCCCTGGGGAGCTTCCAGGGGGCCCTCGTGCACATGAAGTTGCGGGAGTTTGCGAGAAGTCACCACGGAGTGTTTGGGACTTGTACAATAAATGGAGTTTGTGGTTGGGTCTTAACAGTGGAGTTTCTGGCGGTCTTAGTGGGGTTAATGGCGTGTCCTGACGAGCCCGGGGGGCCCCCCGGGGGCCCCCAGGGGCCCCTGGGGCCCCTGGGGCCCCTGGGGCCCAAGCCCTTCCTGCAGCCCAGTACCCCTTTGGGGGCCCTTTGCATCTACGGCTTTGCTTCTTTGCTGCTGTCTTTGCTGCTGGCCTTTCGCTTCGCGGGGCCCCGCGTGCTGCTGCTCGCGCTGCGAACGTCGCAAGTTGCTGCTGCGCTGCTGGTGGCTGTGGGGTTTGCCATTCAGATATGTTACGCGCGGGAGGGGCCCCTGGTTTGCGCCGCGGGGGGCCCCCCGCCCCTGGGGGCCCCCGAGGGGGCCCCCGAGGGGGGCCCCCCGGGGGGCCCCGGGGGCCCCCGGGGCCTCTGGGGGCCCCCCCAGACCCGCGCGATCCTCTTTGGAAACTTCCTCTACACGCAGCTGCAGCTGCTGCTCTTCTTTGCTTCCACTTTCAACACTCTTTGCTGGCCAAGACTTTACCGCTGGTGGTTTTGCAGCTTTTCCATAAGGCTTTGGCACTTAGTGAAAAAACACAAAATCAAACTTCACATTCCAGACCAAGTCCAGCGCGAGATCCACGCCGCGGGGCCCGTCGCCAGAGCCGGTGGGGCCCCAAACCCTCCCAAACCCTAATTCAAACCCTAGTTCAAACCCTAATTCAAACCCTAATTCAAACCCTAATTCAAACCCTAATTCAAACCCTAGTTCAAACCCTAATTCAAACCCTAATTCAAACCCTAGTTCAAACCCTAGTTCAAACCGCGCTTAAACCCTCGCTTTAAACCTCTTTTTAGGGTTTTCAGCGCTTTTGGGCCGCCTTTAAACCTCTTTTCGGGCTTTTTGAAACTCTTTGCAACTCTTTCTTCTGCTCTTTTGCTGCTCTTTTGCTGCTCTTTTGCTGCTCCTTTGCTGCTCTTTTGCTGCTCTTTTGCTGCTCCTTTGCTGCTCTTTTGCTGCTCTTTTGCTGCTCTTTTGCTGCTCTTTTGCTGCTCTTTTGCTGCTCTTTTGCTGCTCCTTTGCTGCTCTTTTGCTGCTCCTTTGCTGCTCTTTTGCTGCTCTTTTGCTGCTCCTTTGCTGCTCTTTTGCTGCTCCTTTGCTGCTCTTTTGCTGCTCCTTTGCTGCTCTTTTGCTGCTCTTTTGCTGCTCTTTTGCTGCTCTTTTGCTGCTCTTTTGCTGCTCTTTTGCTGCTCCTTTGCTGCTCTTTTGCTGCTCCTTTGCTGCTCTTTTGCTGCTCTTTTGTTGCTCTTTTGCTGCTCTTTTGCTGCTCCTTTGCTGCTCTTTTGCTGCTCTTTTGCTGCTCCTTTGCTGCTCTTTTGCTGCTCCTTTGCTGCTCTTTTGCTGCTCTTTTGCTGCTCTTTTGCTGCTCTTTTGCTGCTCCTTTGCTGCTCTTTTGCTGCTCCCTTTTCTCTCTTCTGGCCCATTTTTGTTTCTTTTTGCTTCTTTTTTGCTTCTCCTTTTTCTCCCTTTTATTTCTTTTGCATCTTTTTGTCTTTCTTTCATCTTCACCAACTCGAAACACTGCGCAGCTGCTCGTAGCTTTACCCCCTGCATGCACTGCTGCTGCTGCTGCTGCTGCTGCTGCTGCTGCTGCTGCTGCTGCTGCTGCTGCTGCTGCTGCTGCTGCTGCTGCTGCTGCTG
>NW_013653409.1:0-2465 GCF_000499385.1 Eimeria necatrix
GTACTCCAGCAAAGAGTCACGTTTCCCAGCTCGCGTGCTCTCACGTACTGGCTGCTCGCCGCACACCAACAGCAAGAGCAGCAGAGATGATCCTAGGGCACTATCTTTCATCGAGCAACTGAGTGTCACGTGAAGCGTAACAAACTGCTGCACATAAAAAAACCAAAAGAAAAGGAAACAAGATAGCGCTACACAGCGCACTGGCACGCTGAACACGATAACCGCAATATCGCCGTAAACAAAAGCCGTCACAGCTAGACACAGACGCATTTAATCCAGCCACTGGTAGACGCTGAAACAGCATAAGCATGCAACAGAATTTTTTTACTGCCGCACATGTCAAGGCGTCGCACCAGAGTCGGGCCGTTCGGGGATCATGGATGGAACCATCCTACACACACGCCAGTTTGCAGTTCTGTAATGCGTGGAGAACTGCCTGTTGTGCTCAAGCACTCTGCACACGCACAGGCTGTGCAACGACGTTCATGGCCTGATACAGATGGACGCGAGTTGAGCTTAGACAAAACAGGCGACGAGTACGAATCACAACGAACTCCGCACTCAAAAACGAGAAGAGAACACACGCTGTTGCTTTATCCACGAACGCCCCATCATGCCTCGCAAACACGCCGTCATATCGTTCTCCCTACAGAAGAGTGCAGACGACGTCTCACGTAATCCACTGTGTGTACTTCATGATAGTGTTCTGCGGTTTTGAGACAGCAAGACGATCAAAGTCTCTACAAAGTTTCTGTGTCGCAATCAACCTACGACAGACAAGCACTACCTGCAAACATTAGTCAATTTCGAGCACCATTAACACAAGGCAGGAGTACCTTGGTATGATCCAGGTGTGAATTTGTAGGACTGCCGAATCGCTTCATCATCGACTCCTACTCATCCAGCCCTACTCCCTGAAGTAGCAAAATTTAAATACCCTGCGTTTGGCTCGACTCTCAACGCCTTTGGCCTGTACCTTTGACCCCGGCAGGTGTAAACCACCGTCCCCACTATCCAACCAACAATTGCACCGCAACGCCAAACCTTACCAGGGAAGAACCTACACAAATCCTTGAGACCGTGCATTTCGCCACTCGTGCTCATCCCGCCTTCCACGCGACCGAGTTGGATCCCTTCAGCCTAACTACTTAAGCTGCCTCCCAGTTTCACACACAACACATCGCGCGTTATGCGAGTTCTTTCTGTGCGCATGCAGTTGAACGCCAATGTCCCATACAAACCAGATTTCACCGGCAATCTGACTTCACAAAGAGTGTCACCGTACACCTTCACAAACACAAATGACGGCGCCACCAAACTGCAAATCCACATGCAATCCTCTGGGAATGTGCCAACTGCCAGCCGCAACCCTAGGGCTTCAGGCTGACGCCACCGTCTCGTGCCGCGTGCAAATCGCCCCCCACCATGATACATAGCGCAATGGACACTGATGCAGCCAACAACCAACGACTCCAAATGAAGGCAGCCCCTTGTGCAGCACTCAGCAAAATATTACAAGTAACACTATGCCATACGCCAGGAACCAAGAAGGCAGCTACTCCAGCAAAGAGTCACGTTCCCCAGCTCGTGTGCTCTCACGTACTGGCTGCTCGCCGCACACCAACAGCAAGAGCAGCAGAGATGATCCTAAGGCACTATCTTTCATCGAGCAACTGCGTGTCATGTGTAGCGTAACAAACTCCTGCACATGCGAAAAACAAAAGCAAAGAAGAGAGCGCTACACAGCGCACTGGCAAGATGAACACGATAACCGCAATTTCGCTATGAACAAAGGCCGTCACAGCTAGACACAGACGCACTTAAAGCAGCCACTGGTAATGACTAAACCAGAGACCTCCTCCAAAATATATTCGCTGCCGTACACACCTGCCACACAGTTTTAGTCGATTCCTTGCCAAGGCGTCGCACCGGAGTCGGCGCGTCTGGGGATCATTGATGCAACCATCCTACACACCCGTCAGTTTGCAGTTCTGTAATATGTGGAGAGCCACCTGTTGTGCTCAAGCACTCTGCACACGCACAGGCTGTGCAACGACGTTCATGGCCTGATACAGATGGACGCGAGTTGAGCTGAGACAAAACAGGCGACGAGTACAAATCACAACGAACTCCGCACTCAGAAACGACACCACAACGCATGTTTTTTGCATTCCCCGCGAACGACCCATCATGGCTCACAAAGATGCCGTCATACCGTTCGCCAAACACAAAAGGGAAGAAAACGTCTCAAGTAATCCACTGTGTGTACTTCATGTGAATGTTCTGTGATTTCGACACAGCGAGACACTCAAAGTATCTACAACGTTTCCGCGGCGCGATTAGCCTACTCCAGGCAAACGCTACTTGCACACATCAGTCAATTTGGAGCACCATTAACACAAGCCATGAGTACATCAATATGACACAAGTGCAAATTTGTAGCACTGCCGAATCGCCTTATCATC
>NW_013653410.1:0-1972 GCF_000499385.1 Eimeria necatrix
AGTTCATAAGTTCAAACATACTTAGAAGTAATCTCTGATAAGTGCATATATATGTTACTTTTAAAAAGTTAATACTGTCTAAAAAAAGTTCATAAGTTCACTGTAGCTGCAGGTGCACTATTGCGCATTTATCGGGTAGTGACGGGATTTACGTTGTGGTGTGGACATACACGTTTTTCCGGGACTTTCTAGTGGACCCGTTCCCTGCGACTTAGTCTTGGGTTTGGATTGGCTGACGGAACACAAGGTGGCCTGGTACTTCATGGAAATTAATTATTATTGAAACTTCTGTTTAAGAAAATAAATAAAAATTAGCAACTGGGGTGCAGTCGTAACAAGGTAGCAGTACTGGAAGGTGCAGCTGGATAATATACTATATTATTTAAATAATATTATATATAATAAAAATACTCCAGTCTGACAAACTCCGGACCTATGTGAATGGCCAGTGGTGCGAGCTACCAGTCGTTCGGACGGGTGAATCGACGCTGCAAAGCGATGGTTCCACCGTAGCCCATCCTCGGACTCCAGCAGAGCAAGCCTACGAGATCTTGGCCAAACAAGTGGCGGGTGTGTCAGCCGAGGAGGCAGCTGTATTCCTCCGCCCGCCGCCAAAGAGGTACAAGGACGATGCTAACGATCTCAAGACTCCGTTGTACGCTTTGCACCTCACACTGGCTTTGCCTGAGGCTTGTTCGGCAGTGCCCTTAAGACTCTCGGATGAATGGAAAGGCGCGCTTTGTTGCGCGTTGATAGGGAGCCACCCACGTCCTCCGGCGGCCGTAGTCCTTTGGCCTCAACCGCCTCGGTGACAGCGGAGAGTGACGAGGAGTCTCCCTGGCCTATGGCAAAACTCGAACACACCCTATTCGACGAATGGATCCATTCAACTGAGGCGCAGGATATTCCAAGTGAGGCTGCTCAGGTGCTGCACGAGTATAGGGCGGTTTTCCCCGATACCTTACCTAAAGGGTTACCTCCGAAGCGCCCTCATGATCATCATATTCTCCCGGCGCCTGGGAAACTTCCAGCGAGATCTGCAATATACCGTATGACCCCAGATCAGCTCACTTTCCACAAACAGGAGATAGCCAAATTATCGGAATATGGTTGGATCGGACCTACCTACTCGCCTATTTGCTCCCCTACGATCATAGTGGACAAGCGTGATGATGGCTCCGGGGAGAGGAAGATGCGGATGGTTGTCAATTATCAAGCCTTGAATGCGCTTACGATAGCCCCTGATTTTCCACTACCTCCCATTCAAACCATTCTGGAGCTGCTCTGAAGCGCCAAGTATTTCTCCACCTTGGACCTGGAAGCAGGATTCCATCAAATACGTATGCCTAAGGAAGACCGGTGGAAGACGGCCTTCCTGTCCGTTCTCGGGCTATTCGAGTATCGCGTGATGCCCTTCGGTCTTAAGGGAGCTCCCGCTACGTTCCAGGCCAATATTAATGCCTATTTACAACCCTTATTGGGACAGGGCGTGATCGCGTACCTGGATGATGTGCTTATCTATAGCTCTGATCTCTCTGAGCACGTCTCTCTTCTGCGACAACTCCTAAGTATTTTTCTTCGACATCAGTTTTACCCAAAATTCCGCAAATGCAAGTTTGCAAGGCAAACCATTACATATTTGGGTTATACTGTATCTGCTACGGGGATCAAACCCGCAGAAGACAAAATCGAAGCCATCCGGCATTGGCCGGAGGTGCTGGAGAACAAAACGCAAGTGCGCCAGTTTCTCGGTACCATAAATTACTGTCGCATGTTCATGGGACCGGACTATGCAGACGTCGCCCGGCCGCTGGTGGATCTAACGCGTAAAGACGTCAGTTTCAAATGGACAGAGCTTCACACGCAAGCGGTGCGGCTGTAGTGCACTGCGCCCGCAGCTGCGACTACGTGCTTTCAGTCCCTTGGGCCGGGTCTATAAACTGCACCCTACGCTAGTCCATTCCCTAGAAAC
>NW_013653411.1:0-3352 GCF_000499385.1 Eimeria necatrix
GGCATGCTCTCTGCCAAGCGATTCCGCCGTAATCGGAAGTGCAAAAGATTCACTGCCCAGTGCCACATTCACCACCACGGCAGTCCTCCCAGCACGTCTGATTTGCAATCGCATTGAGCTACAGTGCCAGAGCTCCCATTAAAAAGAGCCTGCAGCCTACTGGAGCCTCAACGCTTGAACAACGGAATGCCTATTGCTCTCATGCTGCCTTCCCCATGCCTCAAAATACCCAAAGCTACTTTAGTGCAGGCCAACCTCATCACAAATGGCAAAGTACAAGCGCAAGGTGGGCTCGCTTTAGCGGCGACTCAGGAATTGCACGCAGATGCTCTGCCGCACTCTCCTACTGCACAGGCATCCTATAAGCAGGAGCACGATTTCAATCCCAAGTCTACACCGAAAGTGCAAAACCTAGATCCTGAAATCTTGACTTTTTTAATGACAAGCTAGTTGCAGGAAGAAGATGCTGCATTGTGGGCAAAAAAGTACAAGGTCAGTCAGTTATCAAGAATAGAACATGCAGTCAGTGCACACATTTGTTGCGCAGTTGCGCCATAGCCGGCTCTGTCGCATCGAATGCAAGAAGGAACATCCCCCAGTTAGTACGTTCTGCGCAGCAGTCCATAAGGCAGACCGCCAGATAATGCCAACTTTATCATCCCCAAGAACTGAAGAATGTCCGGCCGCAGCGTGCTGCCAAACTATCGCACTTCATTCGTAATCAGTATCCAACTATGTGATTCTGCCGGTTCCTGCATCCTCTGTTCGTTTCTTTCTTTGGCTACAGTGACAAAGGTTGGAACGAATCCATTTGCGCATCACGCACCAACTGCAGTGTATGCAACCTGAGCTATAGAGCGTTTATCTGGCGACGATAAGCGGAGAAGACACTCGTTTCCCGCCTTTTACAACACAGGTGGAAGTGTTCTTTCAGAGGATCGTGTACTCGTACTATCGCCGTACCAGCAAAATCAAATTGCTGAGATGAGGCGCCCATGCCTTGGTGAACCAGACGGCGATCACTTTAATATTCTTGGCGGAAACAGTATCGTTTTTGACGAAGGGCTTCAGTGTCTACTACGAAGAACTGGATCTCTTCAGCTTCTAAGCGCTTTTGTAAACTGATGGAAAAGTGCACTGAAAACGTGTTGATTATTTGGCTATGTCACCCTGCTCTCGGGGACGCAGAGCTCAGAAGCCATGCATCGTTTGCCTGACAATCTGGCTACAAGTCGGGGATTATGCGCGCAAACGCGTGTACAAACAGGGGCAGCACTCGCAGATAGTGTAGCAAAACTGTTTCCCTTCTGGCACTATATCCGCACAGTGAGCGTGCACCTCGCTGAGTAGCACTCGTAGCAGAGAATCTGATGGCAGCAAGACAGAACATGGAACACATACGCAGCTTGACAAGTTTAAACATGGCGGGCACGCAGAGTACGAAAATAGAAAGCGTTCTGTCTAGGTGCCTCGGAAAACGCAGCTTGGAACTGTCTCTCCTTCAAACTCTCACAACTGCGCCAGAGGGGCGACAACGCAACCTGACTCCAAAAGACCATATCACATCACACACGAATGGCACATCTTTCCATCACAACTCCGAACTTACAGGTTCGTCAATAATCGAGAAAAAAGCTTGGTCTGAATTTGTCTAAACATCGTCAAATGCCTGCATGGATCGTAACTGTGCCTGACCTCGTTCGATACATCACTAGCCCCATAATGTTCCTGTTTTACTGGCGCCAACAATCAAAATGTTCTGCTTCACACACCATCTGTAAATACGTTTCGGAATTGAATTCAGCGTTAAATTCGGTAGAACACAAAAATGGCGCATCTTAAGGAAGGTGGTTCTCATACGTTGTGTTTTGAAACTACAGCACACAGCGACTAACGGAATAGGTGACCAACGCCGTCATGCTCCATACGCAATTCTAACGCTTCATTACAGCCTCTCCACTAAGGGCTGCGAATGTGGCGCTTCATGAACTTGTGGCATGTGCAAAGCCCGTTGCACTACATGGAAATCGAAGCTCTCAGCAGCTTCTACGCAAAGGCGTCTCTTGCCAGTGCGCCCTGCCGCCAAGGGCGCAAAAGACACAACAGACACATACAACCTGCAAGCCGAAGCATACAAGGCAGTGGTGGGAGGATGGGCTTCAGCCTAGCAGAATGCCAGCGTTTCACAACAAAGCTCCAAGGGAAGCGCTGGAGCCCAAGCCTTGCTGAAGAGCATCGACTACCAGACAAATGCAACTATGAAGGGCATTCACTTACAGTGCCACGTCAGAATGCGGGATAAGAGCACAAGATCCACCGTGCACCGTGCAAGTACAGCATCGCTGCTATTGCAACACCGCCATTTAGACCGAGAGACTGTTTAGTAGGCTAGCTTCGCGCATGGCCTGGAAGTATCAATAACCATACAAGCGCCTACGCACGTTTACAAGCCGTGTAGAACAAAGACACCATGGATTGGTAGCCGTTCCGAGGTCGCATTCTCACGACGTGGAGGCCGACAGACTGCCGCCAGCTGCATTCGGCACAACATGCAACCCGTATTGATTCAGTTTCGTCCCTCGCCAACAGTTGGCACTTGTCGCTTTACGCACGAGCTGCAATTCAGCCCCGGTGAAAACGTATTCGCTAACCGGGCGCACCAGCTGCGTCGCGGGTGTACAAAGGTTCCCGTGAATTATCACTACGCAGTGTCTGTTACCGAGGACCGCCACCACACCAAAGTGTCTTCAACAAGCCACTTGGGAAATCCAGCGGACGCTGTCCTCGTTAAATGGAGCTGAATTTCACAGTCAGTGCCGGGTGCAAAGCAAATAACGATGACGAACCGTTGCCAAGCTTAGCGCCAATCATTTGCGTGGATCGTCTCCAGTGCGCCGCTGCACTCAATAAGTGGCATGTGCACCCTGAATGTCTTGAATTCTTGCCTCGATGGCTCCTAAATTCGAAGACACGTGCACATATAACACGCAGCAAACGCTTCCCTTGTAAAAGCGCCACCACAGTCACGCTCCGAGGAAACGAAACACACGCAGTGAGGTTTTCAGAAGTGCGGTGTGTCAATTCATGAACAAGACGCCACGGCTACGCTGACGACAGGAGGCCTGTGATGCGCTTCTCTAAACTAGGTCCGCAGATCGACACGCCAGTCGTTGTGAGCGACCAGAAAAGCCAAAACGCCACGCAGTGTATGCGGACACGTGCAAGACGGATCAAACGCTCGCACGGAAGCGCATGCACACATGGCTGGAAGCTTGTTGATTGTGTCACTGATCATTCGCAGAAAGCACACAGCGACTAACGGAATAGGTGACCAACGCCGTCATGCTCCATA
>NW_013653412.1:0-1969 GCF_000499385.1 Eimeria necatrix
CTAGAAGCAAGCATCTCCCGGAGAGAAAAAGCAATCAGATAGCGCTTGCCACCACCCACATATCTATTGTCGTTTTGGGAAAAAATTTCGCCAGAGCCCTCAAGGATTTTTACTATTGAGCAATCATTCAAGAAAGCACAGATCCGCATCAACCAATTGCACAGAGAATAGCGAGTATGAAACATCAGTTTTATTTCGACAGCTTTTAGGAAGAGACAAGAAGTAGCAAAGACACACATTACCTCATTCGCGTGTCCATCGAAGCATCTCTATCGTCAAATGCGTCCCGATGCAGACGGGGAGTGCCGTCGTGCAAGCAACTCAAACCTCATACGAATTCACCGAGCCAGTAGTATTAAACAGCAGTGCATCGATGGTACCACCACCAGTACACGAAACACCAAGTTCGCTGAATCATACTCCCTGTGTAGAAGCAGCGCTTCTAAAATAATTACTTATGAGGTACGGTCGTCTGAAAACGAGGTCTGTGAACCTGTAAAGCAAACGCGAAGGAGGCTAGGGCATGAAATAAACCAGACAACGTGCGGACCAGCCCACCAAAGATAGTCTTCATGTCTATTGACAGAAAATATGCGAAGGCGCAATTAGTTCATACACGCTAAAACGGCCTTCTCACCACCAAGATACCCATCTGTCGTTATAGCAAATACAGAAGAGCACCTTAACAAGAACTGCGTACACTCAGAGCGCTGCCCAGGCACTGCACGGCGTTTGCTGTCAACAAAAATTCACATGAGGAGTGTGAACTGTGAACTGTCCCCACGCCCGGTGAGCATCTGCCCTCAATTGCCTTGCTTCTGGACGACTACTCGCCTAATATCACGCCATGTTTATACACAGAGAACAACGAAACATCGAACTAAAAATGATTTGATACGTCTGCAAAACCTCGGTACGCGCTGGCCTGTTTACCGCAACAACGTTAGTATTGCCCTACTAGCTTTTCCAGCTCCGCGATAGCAGTGCCCCCGGCGAGGCAATTGAATTCACATCTACGCCTTCACATACACGCAAAAGAAAACTGCCACATGATGTGACAGTCCCTACCACCTCAGCTATTATTCTTCACCATTTGCATTCACATACTCGCTGCACGTCAGGACATGTTAGCGATCATTCCATGCTAATGCATGTTTTTGGTACCGGCATGGATACTTGGTCACACGGTCAGAAGACGCACAATGAAAACTTTTATCAAAGACAATATTCCGGGTCCAACTGCTGCAGCATGTCAAGCCTGCTAAAGCCCTCAACAGATTGCCCAAAAGATACATGACAATCTTTAGCTGTAGGCCGT
The DNA here is from genome assembly GCF_000499385.1 of Eimeria necatrix. NCBI lineage: Eukaryota > Apicomplexa > Conoidasida > Eucoccidiorida > Eimeriidae > Eimeria > Eimeria necatrix. The sequence goes on from NW_013653412.1 coordinate 1,319, forward strand.
GAAGGCTTTTGTGTAACAGTCCTTTGACGATATTCCAAAACCGCTAGATGATTATGCACGCACAACCGCGGAACGCCGCACAGCGTGTACCTACCAGCTGCACAAAAGCAGTGCAAAGTTTTCCAAAATTCCAGTTGCGCGCAAGTTTGTAGTAGTTTCAGTTGCTTGATTTGTTTCAATATAGAATATCAAACGCTTGTCGTATGTCAGCGCAGCATCACAACGAGAGAAAACAGTGCGGTAAACATTCCGGGTTATATGTGGAACACTCTGTAAGCAGAAATGTGATGGAAGCAATGGAATTGAAGCATCTGCTTGAATGAACATATAAAAGTTTTAGGGGCTTTGAGTAAGGAGTAGAAAACGCTGGTAAAACAGCCAGTCAACGCCTTTGATAACTGCCATAATAAAGATGCATTTACATAGGAATAACGTGTAATAATTATGCAATAGAGACTAAGAATGAGAATCTCCGATCTCGCAGCTAACGCACAAGAAAGCTACACTCCAACATATCAATACAAACTAGGTAATGGCTGCGCACCACGTGAGCTCCGCGCATCCATTCTCGGCAAATAGCGTCATCGAGTTATCAAGCGTCAGCAAGCCATTCCATATCTGTGCCGAGCTAGTGCCAGCGAGGCATACGAG
>NW_013653413.1:0-1939 GCF_000499385.1 Eimeria necatrix
TTCCCTTCGAAACTCACAATTGCAAGCATTCACTGACCCGCGAGAATTCAGCGAATTTCAGGTAGGCTCCGCTCATCGAACGAACCAAAGAGCGAAACGCCGTGCAAAGAAACATTTTGGAGCATTCGACCCACTAAGACAGAGCTGGCAGCGAGCCGCAAGGACTGTCGAGCAGGAAGTCAGGTCTGTCAAGCGTTTTGGCACCCAATGGCCGAACTCTTTACGCGCCAACGCCACCGGGAGAATTTATGAGAACATACGACACCAATACTGATTTCCTGACAGTGTTGTTCAAATGATTTCTGTATGCCGTCCTGGATGACGTAACTTCAGTCTGAATCCCTCTTGATATGCTCAGGAGCACAAATATGACTGTAAACCCTTGGGGAAATTTACCTAGCCCCCTAATTCTCGTGTATTCAGTAAGCATTGTTCCCAACGTTATTCGGGCTGCTTTGGTCAATTTTTTCCGCATATAGTGCAATTGATCGCTTGCGTCTAATGTTGAGGAAATGGGATGCGCCCTCAACAGTGCGTCTTTAGCGTGTAGGCGCAAGACTTTCAGCACTGTCGTCTCCCTGCTAGTAATGCTGCACATACGCAACGCAGCATGCTTACAATGCGAGCGCTCTCGCATCAAGGCTGTCGCCCCCCACAAACTGCTGACGTTTTTGAAGCCGAGTAATAATCGTACAAGATACATGCCAGGCCTGAGGCACGTGAGTTAATTGAAATGATCCTATCCAAAATGAGTTCAACGTTTTCGGTCGACCCCCATTTTCAACTAGTCTTTGAGCGTGCAGTGAGAACCAGTGAAGCTTTTTGCATGGCTCAGTATTTCCGTGCTTGTTGCAACGCAAGGCACCACTACTTCACAACCAGAGAAAGCTGACTTGACCAGGCTCCCAAATGTGTTGTATAAGGATAATGTCATGAATTCTACTTAAATTGTCCTCTTTTCGCAAATAAGTTGGCTCCTCTAAAACACATACAAGAGCCACATGGCGACTAGGATATTCAAAGGACTGTTGGACGTATGACTCACTGCGAGATTACATGGGACTTGACCAGTACCTGGCTACGCCATGGCGTTTGTTTACCGGAAAACTTTTGCATGACATACAGACCATCTCAATCGTAAGAGCTAGGAATTCAGACAATTTACTATGTGCAGCCTACACTCGACAGAAATTAAAAAGTTAGAAAGTCTAACCCGATCATATTTTCTAATCGTGTACTCAGATGTAAGCAATTCCTTTGCGATATTCTAGGCATCATGCCAAAAAATACCGTACATTTGCAGAAATACCAACGAAAGCAAAGGCGAAAGCACCGTTATCAGCAAACAGCTCACGAGGCAGGAAGTCGGCATAGTCGTAGCCCAATACAGCATTATTATTCAGAAAGAAGTGGAGCAAAGTCACAGACATGCGCAGACACCAAAGCGACTTACCTCAAATAAAGGTGTTTCATCAACGACTACATGCAAGCATCGTTTTGGATGAGCGCGCTCTAAAGAGTACCACGTAGCGCCCACGTTTTGCTGGAGATCTGAGACAGTGTGAAGTGTAAATATTGGTTGGGAAGGTGTCTTCTGCCAAACGAAAGCATAAGCAAGATAGATCCTTATCCTGGATGTCGGAAAATTTTATAAGCCACCTCATATTTGCAAGCGGCGGGTAGCACTAGAGGCCTCGGACGCAAGTACAACTAAATCATTTTGAAATCAATCTTGCATATCCCCAATAGCACTTTATATTTGCAGATACGAATTTTGTGGCAGAGAATGGCGGAGGCTCCCATAAGTAAAACACATGAACTACATCTGCCACAGCATTTCTGATACTGCCAGCATACGGGAATGCTCCAGCTCAGTTGTCAAACGCGAAGGTGGAGTGCCGCATTGCGTTGTAACAGAAAGAAATATCTTAGCACGCGG
>NW_013653414.1:0-2201 GCF_000499385.1 Eimeria necatrix
GAAACACTCAGCCGACAGCAGCCCTGTTAAAGTTCAAACGCTGCACCAGGAAGCCCCTTGATTTGGAGCAGTTTGTCGTCGCCTACTCGCTGCCCGTCATACACATACACTTGAAAAAATAGCGTTAGAAGGCGTCCACGTGCTCCTGCCACCAATGCAGCCTTCGAGTGAGCCACACAGCCAATCAAAATAAATGATGCTGGATGGTGAGTAACCTGACCATGGAAATGCCACAAGCACACGTGCCTACCATGGAAACGACCACTCAAAGTCAAAATTTCGAATTGTTGAACGACGGCACTGATTAGCAAACGTGAGAGCACTGGGGCAGGGCGTTCTGAGCGGCCGCAACTCCAGGCGGCAGTGCTCAGTAACACGCAGCTTCACTCCTTGTGGTGGCAAGACCCTGTTTTCCTTGGCAAGAAGGAACGGCGTACTCGTTGGAAATCTCTCTTGACGGTTTAGATGTAGCTTTTCGCGCTTCAATGTGTGGAATACTGGAAGTGTTAAATCGTTTGATAAGCAGAAATATGAGCCTCTATAGTACGTCGACTTGCAGCCTGTCATGGAAGCCGGGAAGCCAGCGTGAAATCACCCATGTTGCAAAGCGGCTTACGGGAATACTGGTAAGAAGATCGAAATCATGGCAACAATATATGCAAGGGTTGGCGAACTGACTGTGTCACCCTTAATGCCATAGAATAGACTGCCTTCACCAACATATTCCAGCCATTAGTTCGAGATGCCCAGCATATCAGTCAGGCGCACAAAGCACTTTGTCACATAGTACGGTAGAGCCTTCGTTATCTCTCGCACAGAGGAACCTTTCCTGTCCAGTTTGTAACGGCTTCGACACACTCCCTAAAAGGCCAAGATGTTTCATTGTACTTACGTCGCATAACTCTACTGAACACACAAAGAACAAGGCTATAAATTTGCGGTACACGAGACACAGCTCTTAACTTTTGCGGTGGCGGAACCAAGGAGGATTTCTTTTTGCGAGGCGCATGGGTAGGCGCAATTTAATGACGTCACGTGGACTATCACGGGAGGACAAAAATAACTGCATAAAATTTCTTCCAATAGCCGGAAAACAGCGGATACGCAACGAATATGCGGTGGCAGCAAATCTTTGGCAAACATTGAACAAACGTTTTGTATCTATCATTCTGTGCAAGCTGCGCAGAAAAGCAGTATGAAGACAACCAACGTCTTCATACTGCTTTTCTCGGCAGCCTGATGTAAGGCGAGAAATCAAAGCATGACCGACACTAACCTGAAAATGGAAGGAAGCAGGCAATTATCCAAAATAATGCAGCAATGTACGCCGGCTTTTTTGTCTTGCAAAACAAACAAAACATTCGCACGTACACCATCCAAACATCCATTCGCTATGAAGTACCGACAAAAGATAAGACGCTACGATCAACCACCACACACTCGCTGTAACCGCACGCTGCAGCAGAAAAGCGCGTAATGATACACGTACAGCGAAGAACATCTAGAACGTAAGCCTGGCCTTGCTCTATGCATCACAACACTTTGCACGAGCAAACACAGACGACTGGCGTCACACAAACAGCTGCTCTGGCACTGAGGACCCAAAGGGCCAAGGGATGAGTGAGCACAGGACATTTCAACAAAGCAAGAGCGCGCTTTCGCCACGGCGCAAAGCGGCCCAACTATGCAAAATACCTACAAAATCGTGTTTTTTTTCGGCACGCGTACGGTCGACGGCAAATACATCCCCTGTCATGATCAGCGTGTGAATCGGAATGATTTTTGGAAAAGATCAGCAGAAACCACGTTGACATTTCATGCACGCTCTTCTACGATCTGCACTCGCCCTCACTACCAGCCGCTTACCGGCTGTGCAAAAAAACAAAGAATCTCCACCTTCCGTAACTCATTCACGATCATACGGCGTTCAGCTGGAGACCGCATTGCTGTGGTTCTTCCCAAGTCGAACTGCCTTTCTGATTTCAACAAGGAGACCGCACTGCCAATGCTGAGCTGACGACGTCTTCGAGGTCCTTGGCACAGCGTCGACTAACACATCCGAAGGGAAACCCTCAGCGACACGCAAACGATCACCGCAACGCTCTTGCCCAATGCGAGTCGGCGATATGCTACCCAAGGACTACACCTGTAACAGCATCTACTTATAGCCTGGTACCATTTATATAACGCCCACTTTGTCT
>NW_013653415.1:0-1657 GCF_000499385.1 Eimeria necatrix
AAATTCACAATTAATTGGGATTGAATGTGGGGTTTGACGCAAGAATATGCAGCCGGCAGAACAAAAGAAACCTTTGCTGACGGCAGAGAGTCTGTTCTGCTGTCACATACGTTCCTAGACGTCTGGACGCGATGTCATTCATGTGTATCTTCTGCTGGAAATCCAGAACGATATGGCATCGTTTGACTTGCGCTAAACTCTTTCAAAGCCTATAGTTTTTGTAAGATGGGCCGTGCGCTGGATATTCTAGAGCTGGAGGTCCGTGGATAACGAAACCTGAGAAACCAACAATCTTCGACTCTCGGAAAGTGCTTTTTTTTCATGATTAGTTATGCAATGACAGCCGAAACACAGTATATTTTGTTGCTATGCCGTCCGTCGTACTGGTTTGATTAAAGCAGCGTCAATAGTTTTGCTGCTCGCAACCTTCAATGGCTAGGAGCATACAGAGACGTGTGCACGGAATGATTTCGTCGCAGTGACAGTGATATCAGAACACAGTACTCCGTGGAACAGGCATTTGACTCTACATGGCCTTGGCTGGTCAGGAGAAAACAATGAACTTAGCCTCGGGACATGCTTTGCCAGACAAAAACATGCAAATTTCTCCCTACCATGTTTTACGATCACGCCAGTGAAGGTCAAGTGGATATAGGCACATGCGAGCTGAAGAAGGTTATCAACGGCGACGCTACATCAAATGTGCTCATCGTGACTCGGTTGCACTGCACTCTTGCGTGCGGAAGTGTTCGACGGATCATTGCTTGGATTATACGCCCATGCATTTACTTTCATCTTTAGTTTTACATGTCTGCGAAGCTTCGAACCGATTTTCTGGAAGTGTTTTCTGCGCGTTTTCGTGGAGCCCAGATGTTTGAACTTCGCGTCAGTTGGGATGAAAGGCTTGGGCTCAACATTGGTGAGGCGTCTAACGACTCACTACGAATGCTTTTGTGAAAAGGAACATACATAGAAATATTGCGTAGCTTCACACTGAAAGTTTCAAGGCACTGCAGGAATGAATGCTATAGGCATCTTGGTCGATTAAATATAATTGCATCGCGTGCATGTGGCGGCTTTACACGTGCTTGCACCAATACTGAGTTGAACAATGTTGCTTGTGGACATGCGTGCGCAATACTACCTGTTTTCTTTGCAGAAAGTGTGCTGAGAAATGATATTTTCTGGGGGTTGGCCACTTCATAAAAGAGCCGTGAATGTGCTGCTTAGCAGTGAGCTATGCTACAAGGGGCATAGATCCGCACTGAGATTATTTTGGGCAAATTTTCGAGCGCGTTGCCCTGACACAAGCTTGTTTGCTTTGGCTGCCGTCTGTGCTTTTGCTGGGCTTCATCCCATGGTGCACACAGGTTATTCCAACCACGCGTTGTTCATGCTTTGATCGACTCATGTGCCGTGTGTAAAATGAAACTACTGCAAATATCTTGCCGTATTAAATATTTGTAGAGCTGCGCGTGATCCGACATGCACATACACTCTTGCTACGGATATTACTTCGATATTTTTACGATACTAATTCGTCATCGATATGTACATCGTGGCATTGTACTCTTCGCCGGATATAATAGGCTGCGATCCCCTGATTGTAATGACAGGCACCAGATTTATTCCGTGTCATCTTGTGCGCAGTGCACAT
>NW_013653416.1:0-1734 GCF_000499385.1 Eimeria necatrix
TGACTAAAGCAAGCAGCGATAGTTGGGTGACTTTTCGATTGTCACTGGTACATCTTGGAATGTGGAGCCGAAAGTGCAATGCTCGAAAGTATCTGCAGGGGTGATGAAGCAAACAGTGAACTTTAAGCCGCTTGCGACAGTATCAAGTGCGTCGCTGATCCGAATAAAGTAGTTTTAGAATCTGGTGCGTGTGGAGTATTCGGTCTGGAAACAAAGTTTCCACTCAAGCAGAGCTTCTATGAGCTACCAACATGCTCCGTAGGACCAATGTAACACTCACGTGTGAGTTCCGCACAAGCTCCTCGCCTAGTTCAGGAGTCTGGATACAGGAAGAAGTATGAGGGACATAGAGGCTACCAGCAACGGGTAAAACCTATCTTTGAGGTCGTCATACGGCACGGAATGCCACTAGGACTTTTCGAGCTGACTGTGCAGTCCCTGTGCCACGGCGTGGAATTTTAATGCACCTCTGCGAGGTTATCCGTCATTTGGAAAACAAGGCTTTGCCGCTTCTGCATGCATTGCTTTGTCTTCATACAATTGTATGATCCTTATTTTGGACAGGACACTCTTGCTCGTAGATATCGAGGAACAATGCGCAGGCTGTAAGGAGTTGCGTTTGCATGGGGCGACTGTTGGCCCTGTCGTTCCGAGTAGTATGCTGCGCTACCTCAATCCCCAACACGTTCAATCCCCAAAACGGACGGGGTCAGGCGGCATAACTCTGGCCTTGCTGGTTCGGTGCATCACGGCGTAAGGGCAAAAGTGCAGTAGCAGGCCAGGCCAATGGCTACGTCTCTGCCGGCGCGAAAAAACTCTCTTAGTTGCCCTCATAAGGCCAAAAATGCCGTTGCTATTCTCTAGATTGATCACATCAGCTCGTGCGCTGCAAACTGTTCTGGGAGCATTTGACGAAATGGACGAAATGGTGCATTGGGGATGGTGCCCTTCCGCGGGTTTTCCCTTGTCCACCTCGGAAGCAAGTATTCTGAATGGTCGCACTGATTTTTGTATCGTCGTATCGTCGAGGCTTCAATCTGTGATGCGAGTAGCTACGTCTTACGATGCAACTCTCTCAGAGAGTGCGCTAGCTTTGGTTGCGCACGAGGTTAAGATGTTACATAGCTCGTGACGACCAGTCACGAGCCTTGTCGTTTTGTTTGTTTCCATGGTGTTATCAGGGGATTTCATGACATATTTAAGTACTGCGGAGTTTATGCGCAGCAGGCCTGATATTTAAGGCTTTTTTTCGTTGATGACTAGCTTAAACCATGTGTTTGGGCATCACTTCAAGACTCTGGCAGGCTCATGCTGCACTTCGTCAACGCGTGGCCTCAGAAAAAGAAGTAGCAGGTGCTGTTTCTTTATTTTATCGTCTCAGCTTGTTCGTTCGAAGTTCCGGCGCAGATGATTTGGTGACTTGGGCAGATAATGACGAGTGGCCGACTTGTGTTCCCATATGTACTCGATGTCCCAGAAGATGCCCTTATTTGCGCAATATACTATCTTAGCGCCACAAGCAAAAACAAATAATTGCGTACTTTTCAGAGTGCGCAAGAAAGATCCCAGTCAGCGCAAAAAATCCTTTGTACGTCAATGTTTTGTCCAAGGTCTTTTTTCTACTACGGTACAGCGCTTGTAGAGAGGTCCGTTTCAAGCAGTTTGCGGTGCTGTTGATATCTGGCGTTTTCTCAGGCAACATAAGCTCATATTATACATCGTTTTGCATATTTG
>NW_013653417.1:0-1931 GCF_000499385.1 Eimeria necatrix
GCGGTGCAGTACATCGGAATACGAAAGTGTCCGTTTCCGTAAGGCTTCACGATGTATGTACACGTACATTTCGAAATGTGCCCTGCACGTTCCTAGACGCTCCTCTGAAGCCTGCCAATGCTTCTCAGCACTGCCAGGCTTCAGCGCAGCGTCTAGGAAACCCAGCACTAACCTCCACAGACTTTTTCCTAGACAATGCATATGTCGTGATAGAAGGACACTACCAAGATACAAACAAGCAAGATAGTACAGGATCAATCATGTGAAAACCCGTTTGCTGCCACAGATTTCGGCTACACTTTATTAGCCCACGCTCCAGCGAACTAGCCAGGCATGCTAGAATGCCGGAACGCATCAGTGTGTGCTTCTACCTAGGAAAGGCAAATTTGTATGTTTCCCAAACTTCGCATCCTAAGACGTCTCACTTTCTAACAGCGCGTCGATTCACAGATCTCAGAACACATTTCGCACAATACCCACGCATGGCATATCGCCAACACCATCTTCACCGCTGTGCAAGTAGTGAAAACGCACTTGACACCATAGGCAGCACGACCGGCTTTAGATTTGCCCTTGCAACGCAGGCCAACAGCGAGACTCAATCAGCCTGCAGGAATGCATGCTTCTTTGAGAAATGCTGCTCTCCGCTTTCCCGCGAACAATAGACCCCGCACCTGTTATCTTGGCATTATCCGTCATGCACCGAGCGTGGCCCCGTCATCCTTTTATTTCGACAACAGAAAGCTTCACTCCTCAGCACCCCTTACCTGTTATCCACAGCATGTCAAACTTGCTGGAGTAGAATCCCTTGAAGGCGAAACTCTTTCTCTCTAGCATCCGAACAAACGAACCGAACAAACACAAGCACAAAGTCCCGCCACATAAAGCGAATGACAGCAATCCCAGGAAAACAGAACGTGCAATGCACTGTCTTCTAACTGCACAGTTGCCAAATTTTGTGGCGTTCGGCCAATGACTCGCACGTCCGGCTAGAAGATCCGACCTCCAGTTCAAATGCGCAGTTCAACACCTGGAGTTGGACCGTTGCTGTGCTGTGTTCCTATCTGGCGTTTCGAATGACACAAGCGGGGTCTTTGAATCGACTGGTAGGCAAATGAAACAAACGCGTGACGTCACACTGCCGACGATAAATGACGGCAGCACAAGAACGTGGAAGGCACAGGACAGTGCACCCCTGTTTCTGCGCAGAACAGCGTTGCAAAAGGAAATTGCTTCTCACTCACATGCCCGCGCTTCTGCAGGCCTCAAACAGTGAGCGCACAGATGCACAAAACAACAATCATGGCACTCGCGAATCCGCCACGAGTACATCGGAATACGAAAGTGTCCGTTTCCGTAAGGCTTCACGATGTATGTACACGTACATTTCGAAACGTGCCCTGCACGTTCCTAGACGCTCCTCTGAAGCCTGCCAATGCTTGTCAGCGCTAGAAAACCAGCACTTACCTCGACAGACTGTTTCCTAGAAAATGCGCATTTCGTGATAGGTGGACACTATCACGATACAAACAATTACTGGAGCAATCATTCGGAAGCCCGTTTGCTGCCACGAATTTCGGCCACGCTTTATCAGGCCACGGTCCAGTGAACTAATCAGGCATGCTAGAATGCCGGAACGCATCAGTGTGCCCTTCCAGCTAGAAACGGCAAACTCATGGGCTTTCGGAATCTTGCGTCGTGACAGATCTCACGCTCTGAAAAGCATGCTGACACACATTTCAAGGTGTGCCCCACTACGACGGTATGCACGCATGCCACATCAAAAATCTCGGTGTAAGCGCTGTGCATGTGGTGAGCTCGCACGTAACACTATAGGAACCACAACCGGCTTTATATGTGCCTTTGCAAAGTATGCCAACAACGAGACGCAATCAGCGTGCAGGAATGCATGCTTCTGTGAGAAATGCTGC
>NW_013653418.1:0-2633 GCF_000499385.1 Eimeria necatrix
GCTGAAGGGAATGGAGCCGCGTGAGTGGGGAAACGCACTTATAGACTATCTCGTGGGGCCGGCTCTAACGTATTGGATGTATCTACAGCGAACTATCGATCTAAGCGACTGGACGACCGTAAAGCACCGGCTTTTGGAACGGTTTAACAGAACAATGTCACAGAGCGAACTGCTAACTGAGTTGGCTAAAGTGCGGTGGAATGGTAACCTGAAGGAATACACGGACCGGTTTGCGACTGTAGCGGAGCGGGGCATGAGTCCTACCCCTGCCGAACTCGCGGACTACTACTGCACAGGGCTACCGACTGACCTCCATCTCTCAATAAGTAATGACGGACAAGTGAAATACCTGACGTGGGAACAAGCGGCGATAGCCGCAACTCGGCTCTACGAGCCCAAGCAGAGTGTGCTGGAACTCCGCGAAAGGAACAGTCGAGCCATTAGGGCTGCCTTGCAAGCTAATGGACCCCGCGGGCTCCAGGAAATAGAAAATCGCTCTGGGGGAACCCGAGGAAACTGTTTTGAGTGTTAGGGTCGCGGACACCCGGCATGCGTCTGCCCCAGCAAAGGGAAACGTACCAAGCGTCCAGGGGAAACATGCAAGAAGTGTGGAGGTGTGGAGCACTATGCTCGGGACTCAGGGAGCAATGAACGCGGCCGGCCTGAGCCGGTGGACAAGCGCGGTAGAGCGCCCGCCCGTCCTAACACTGAAACGACGGAGCGATTAAACTTGCGGGCCTAGGCGTAGTTGGAGACGAGCGTTCTAGGCCGCGTAGCCATGGCAAGGGGATGATGTGCGCGGTGGCGACAGGCCCCAATGCCATTCCAGTCTCCCTTGAGAGGAGAAACCAACTCCTCAGCACTGCGGAAGGAACTAACACGAGCGAGGAGCACGAGGAAGAGACTCGGCCGCTCTCGGAAATGCGGTGGAAGTCTGGGCCAACGTCGATCCTGAGTGCGGAGACTCCGGACGCGACGACGGATAGCCGCAGGAAGTCTGCGGAGGCAACAAAGGAAGGCCATGGGTCCGACGTGACAGAGATTCTGCCACACTGGTGGAGGGAGACTTACATGAAAGAGTCTTACGAACAAGGGGGAGCGTTGTGTTGTGTGGGTGCGACGGCGGTACTTCGCGTTGAGCTCGCAGGGAGTCCTTGTGAGGCCCTCTTGGACACTGGGGCTTCGAGAAGTTTCATTAGTCCTAAAATAGTCGAACGACAGCAGCAGAAAGTGCGGAGACTTCCAAAAGAACATAGGTTCACCGTAGCTACAGGTGCACAACTACGCATTGCTCGGGTTGTGACGGGATTGACGCTGTGGTGCGGACATGCACGTTTTTCCGGGGACTCTTTAGTGGGACCCGTTCCCTATGACGTAGTCTTGGGTTTGGATTGGCTGACGGAACACAAGGGGGCCTGGTATTTTCAGTCTGACAAATTCCGAACCTATGTGAATGGCCAGTGGTGCGAGTTACCGGTCGTTCGGACTGGTGAAGCAACGCTGCAACATGATAGTGCACCGTAGTCCACTCAAGGACCCCAGCAGAGCAAGCATATGAGATATTGGCCAAACAAGTGGCGGGTATGTCAGCCGAGGAGGTAGCTCTATTCCTACGCCCGCCTCCAAGGAGGTGCAAGTCCCACGCGAAGACTAAGGCGAAGGTGCGGATAACGTCGCTCTCTCTTCAGGCGGCGGCAGACTTCAGAGCGGAGGCAACAAAGGAAGGCCATGGGTCAGACGTGACAGAGATTCTGCCACACTGGTGGAGGCAGACTTACATGAAAGAGTCTTACGACCAAGGGGGAGCGTTGTGTTGTGCGGGTGCGACGGCGGTACTTCGCGTTGAGCTCGCAGGGAGTCCATGTGAGGCCCTCTTGGACACTGGAGCTTCACGAAGTTTCATTAGTCCTAAAATAGTCGAACGACAGCAGCAGAAAGTGCGGAGACTTCCAAAAGAACATAGGTTCACCGTAGCTACAGGTGCACAACTACGCATTGCTCGGGTTGTGACGGGATTGACGCTGTGGTGCGGACATGCACGTTTTTCCGGGGACTCTTTAGTGGGACCCGTTCCCTATGACGTAGTCTTGGGTTTGGATTGGCTGACGGAACACAAGGTGGCCTGGTATTTTCAGTCTGACAAATTCCGAACCTATGTGAATGGCCAGTGGTGCGAGTTACCGGTCGTTCGGACTGGTGAAGCAACGCTGCAACATGATAGTGCACCGTAGTCCACTCAAGGACCCCAGCAGAGCAAGCATATGAGATATTGGCCAAACAAGTGGCGGGTATGTCAGCCGAGGAGGTAGGTCTATTCCTACGCCCGCCTCCAAGGAGGTGCAAGTCCCACGCGAAGACTAAGGCGAAGGTGCGGATAACGTCGCTCTCTCTTCAGGCGGCGGCAGACACAAAGGATCTCAGGACTCCATTGCACGGTTTGCATCTCATACTGGCTTTGCCCGAAGCCGGTTCTGCAGTGCCCCTAAGGCTGTCGGATGAATGGCAAGGCGCGCTTTGCTGCGCGTTAATTGGGAATCAACCCACGTCCTCCGGCTGGCGTAGTCCTTTGGCCTCAACCGCCTCGGTGGCAGCGGAGAGTGACGAGGAGTCTCCCTGGCCTATGGCAAAACTCG
>NW_013653419.1:0-2248 GCF_000499385.1 Eimeria necatrix
GTTACTTCAAAGCGCGCGACACGACAATGTATGGTCACTAAGCACGACATTTTATACACCATGGCTAGGATGCTGCCACCAATTTTGCATGAGATGAAACGGATCGGCAAGAAAAACGCCTACAACCGGAATATGCGTAGAATTGTGCATGTATCATATGGTGTACGCTAAGGAATGTTCGCAGAAACTTTAAATGCTGATTTTCTGCCGCATATGGCAGGCACCTTTTTTGAGGCCACATTCCACACAGTTGCGCATGAAGCGAGTCGGACTGTTGTCTTTCACTTGTGTCGATAGTCTGGCCGACATAAAACTTCAGGGAAAATTGCACTGAGCTTAAAGGTTCCTGCGTTGTGTGGTTGAGGTTGAGGCGTCCCATCCCTCCCCTCCACGTTATTATGATATATATTTCGACGCGCCATTTGCCGTTTTCCATCCATATGTTTGAGAATAAGAAAGCTAATATGTGTGTTTGCATCTTCCTCATGCTTTTTTTCTCAGGAAAATGGCACTTGCTGCAACCTCAGCCTGTGCAGCACTTGATGGATTGATACCTTAAGTGCCTCCTAAAAATTCTTTCAGCGAGCCAATGCACACACAAAAACACGACTGTTTCTGAGTTGATTATAAACATAACAAAATATTAAAGGCGAGCGGATAAATCCAGTTTACAGCATCTTGTAAGCCCGTACATACTTTAGTAAAGAAGAGTTGATACCTCTACTCGACACGTCGAAGCCAACCTCACAATGCACAAAATAATAAAGTTCAGTGTACGCCTTGAAACCACGACACATCATCGTAAACTAAACTGTCCAAGCAGAGTGGAAGCTAAATCTTCATTGTCTGCTTGCGCCGGAGGTCTCCACGATAATTCGCAAAGCGACGTGCACGACTGTGGCTACAAATAAAACTTTTACACGCCAACTACTTTTGGCTGGTGGTCAGCCTACATGCCGTAGCGAGCTGGCTTTATTTCTTTACTGTCGCATTACCAATAACGATCTTTTGAAAAGCCGAACAGGTCGCAAGCGTCTCTGCTTCCGCATTCATTCGGCGTTGGCTTACTGATGAAGATTTGCTGGGGCTTTGTACTGGCGTATAAGAAGCACCCAGTATTTCTGATTATATTTCTCTTTGAAGAAATATCGTCTGTGAGGGCGCGGTGAATTCAAGATTGCCATTTTGCTTACAGTGCCGACATTCGCGCCTGCGTTTCTATCTGTAGCGACAGAACTGCAAAGCACCACAATTGTTTCCCTGCAGCTTGTAAGCATTTGTAACGTGCCTAATGCTGGAAATAGATGTGATGAAAACGAATATGAAAAGCGTGCTCGGATTTACTGCTTTTTGCGAGGTGGTGCATGCTTGTCGCGAAACCCAGTTAGTCCGTCAAAAATGAAACGTTCTGTTGGAGCTTTTGGTCTCAGTCTCAGACGGTCCGGCAGGCGTGCAACGACGGCTAAAATTATGAATTGTGTTCACGCGGCTTGGAAGCTTTCGAGGCCCCCCAAACGACATGAATGACTGTCATGCTGTCATGCGGGAAAAGCGATGAAAGAATTTCACAATGATCCAATGCACACAGCTATACTGGCATAACGATGACAGCATCCTTGTTGATTTGGCGGCTCATATGTAGTTTTTGCGCAATTGTGTTGTGCGTGTAGAATTGTAGGGAATTTACATTCGAGGCATCATACGTGTTTACGCTCAACAGGGTAGAATATTCGGACCTTGGAACGAGGATTTTCGTTTTTGATTTCGGACTACGCAGTGTCGATTCAGATTCTGTTAGATGCAGCGTTTTTTCGGCTTAGGTAATTCTCTCGATAAGACATGTGCTGAGATGTGGTAGAAAAAACACATGTGCTGGCGAGGCAAGCTCAACACGCATGTGTGCAGTGCATGCACTATGTCGACGCATTTTTAATGTAATCTACAAAAGCATCTAACTGCTCTAGCAAATTGATGTGCTGTATATGTGTGTTTGAGCGCCAGCCTTTTATAGAATCACTCAGGTCTGTAGGTGCACGCCGGACTCATGTACATTCAAATCAACCTATGCGGCATCCTTCGAAGTTTCAAGGGTAAACATGGGCATGCCACATGTATAGCTCCACCTAGTCTGCCTAAAAGAAGGTGGACCTTGGGCATGTTGGTGCCTGCGTCGGTGTATTTTCTGAGACTGTGGATGCGGGTATTTTACATTTTTCGTAGCTGTACCAAATCTGTTGAAAAGGATAGG
>NW_013653420.1:0-2532 GCF_000499385.1 Eimeria necatrix
CAATGCAGGTGGCATGCTACCGGATTGAGGACGCTGCTTCTCAGTTGCGTCAAAGCAATTTTGTTTGTTTGCGAACAAGGGTGACTGTAGACGCTTTGGCGAGAGAGGTAGGTGGAAAGTGGGGTGAGCAACGAGCCGTCTGCGCCGGCAGGGAGTTGTAAACGCGTGTAGAACACAGCGTGAGTACTGGCAGCATTGAGTCGAAAGAGGTTAGTAGCTGCTGCCAATAGACTGCACGCTAGCAGCGGGCTCCGGGGCATTTTGACTTAGGTGACACGTGTTCATTTCGGCGCTCGAAACCGGGCACTGGAAACCGTTAGGAGTAGGTGTGCAGCACGTCTCGGTGAGTGGTGGACTGCGGAGTTCACCATTAAGCGCGTGTGTGGAGAAAGTCGAGCATTTATTTAAAAGGCGTGCTGGAGGCTTGACTTGCAAACAAGGCATGTTTGCAAGTGATAGGAGGCACATACTGGCGAGGGCGATGAGTTGATTCTGGCGACGCACCGTCACAACATGAGACTCGTGGGTGGTTGAAGCATCTCACTCGAATTAAAATCGAGGAAGGTCTTGCAGATGTATTTTTTAAGTTGGAACAGAAGCTTGCAAGTTGCGTTGTAGCCAGGATGGTGGGCAATAAGTTGGGCGCTTGCGAAATTGTGCGGGCATTGGCAGTTCTATCTAGTGTGGATGCGTGCAAATGGATTAGCTGTGGTTGCAGCTGCAGTAGTCCCTAACGCAAGTAGTTTCATGAGGCAACGCTGACCTGCTAAAAGACTCGACGATTATACTCCCGGTGACCATAAAACCTTGTCAATAGACGGTGTGTGTAATAGGGAGTTTGTAGCTGAGGGATCCAGCAGGCGATGCGTGTTGTAAGGCTGCTAATGCCACAATGCATTGGAGCCTGTGGAATCCCGCTGCATGGCAGGAGAGCGCTTTAGTGGATCGTTTGTTGAATGGGCTATACACGCATCGCGTAAATAGCACACTGGACAGGGCTGGGTGCAAGGCTCCTTCTTTTCCCGACTCAGCTATGATTTATGCCGCAGACAGTGAGAATAAATAGGCAATGCAACTGTGTCGGTCAGGAACTTGTGGGAATCGTATATGATTCTGTTTTTGATGAAGGTAGCATAATGATGCGTAAATATGGATGCGCTTGAACTGGGAAGGACTACATGGTCACGAAAGGTTACGAAAGGCAAACGAGGTTGCTTGTGCGGAGTGTACAAAATAGGCGAGCAGGTGATTTGGGGGAAGCGAGTAGAGTTATTATTGCTTGATTTCATCGTGGAGTAGTTGCACATGCTGTTGCATAGGACATGCGAAGTAAGAAGACGGAGCTAAGGGTGTTCGGTGCTTGGCTTAGCTGGCGTATTGGGGAGTTTCGACTTTCTTCTGCATGAGTTATATCCTTTCAACATGGTATGTGTAATTGAGTGCCAGGATGTGTTGCTGACGTACGTGCGGACACCAGAGCAGATCGCCCGTTCTATGAAGTGAAGAGAATCGCGCTACTCTTGTGTTTGTAACACGGCATCACTCAGGACGTGAGGTGTTCTTACGCCGACTGGACAAGCAGCTGACCGATGTTGCGTGGACGGTTGTTCTTTTCAGTTTGATCAGTATGACACGTTGGAGCCGGAATTTGTGTTTTGGTACTTGCAGGCGACGCGCCTGCAAAGTCTTTTGCTCTGCTCCTCTGCAGACCGCTCGTGGGGACTTGCACAAACTACACTGTTATGTGGAGCCTTGACATTTTTAACTGGATGAATGCAACACCTCCAGTCAATTCTCAGGTACCATGACACACTTTAGAATCGAGCAGTAGCTGGGTTGCCTTGCTTGTTTTCCAGACGCACGAATAGCTTTACGACTCGGTTCGTTATACACTACACTTGGCCTAATCATTGGGAGATTATGCAGGAAGAAATGTTTGATGTGGACTCGTCCCGTCGTCTGTGTGCGTGTTGGTGCGTCCAACATTGCTTGCTGCCAGTAGTAGGGTACAGCTTCTTTAAGTAGAAGTGAGCCGTTTCTGGTCTGCATGATGACGGATGTCAGATAGTGCGTGCTGGTGTTTGATGAAATGACACGAGGCCAGTTACGTTTGGAGCGGTGCACTCTGTTGGGATGAAGGAAATGGCAATGCAGGTGGCATGCTACCGGATTGAGGACGCTGCTTCTCAGTTGCGTCAAAGCAATTTTGTTTGTTTGCGAACAAGGGTGACTGTAGACGCTTTGGCGAGAGAGGTAGGTGGAAAGTGGGGTGAGCAACGAGCCGTCTGCGCCGGCAGGGAGTTGTAAACGCGTGTAGAACACAGCGTGAGTACTGGCAGCATTGAGTCGAAAGAGGTTAGTAGCTGCTGCCAATAGACTGCACGCTAGCAGCGGGCTCCGGGGCATTTTGACTTAGGTGACACGTGTTCATTTCGGCGCTCGAAACCGTTAGGAGTAGCTGTGCAGCACGTCTTGGTGAGTGGTGGACCGCAGGGGAAGGGTGTGTGTGGAGAAAGACGAGTAGCCATTTCT
>NW_013653421.1:0-32500 GCF_000499385.1 Eimeria necatrix
CAGTGGCTGGGGGGGTGCGGGCTGCAGCAGCGGTAGGGAGGCTGCGGGCTGCAGCAGCGGAGGAGGGGAGGAGTGCTGCAGCAGCAGCGGGGGTCAGCGGCGCGCAGCAGCGGCACGGGTAGACGCGCTGCTGCTGCCTGCTGCTGCTGCTGCTGCTGCTGCAGCTGGAGGCCCGTAGGCCAGCAGCAGCGCGGCCTGCTGCTGCTGCTGCTCACTTTGGACTTGCTGCAGCTCTGCAGCTGTACGTTGTTCGTTTCTTCTGGCGCGTCGATGTTAGGGTTTACTCTAGGGTTTAGGGTTTAGGGTTTGGGGCTTCACACTTAGCCCCGCCAAGAGTGTTTCGTGCCTCCTAGGGTTTAGGGTTTAGGGTTTACAAGATGCGTATGGATGGATACTTTAAAGAGCACTTTGTGAGTCCTAGGGTTTAGGGTTTAGGGTTTACAATATGCTTATCGCTGTATACTCCGCAAGTCCTTCATAGGCATAAGAACTAATATAGATCTGAGTTTTATAAGGAGGGTTTAGGGTTTAGGGTTTAGGGTTTAGGGTTTGGCGGTGGAGTTGCCGCTGGGCGTTATGGACCTGGCGGCGGTGTAGGTGCGTAGGCAGGTGTGGGGCTGGAATTAGGGTTTAGGGTTTAGGGTTTAGGGTTAAAATTAGGGTTTAGGGTTTCGAAACTCGGGTGCGACTGAAGGTCCTTCTGGGGCCCTTGCTCTAAACACTACAGATTTGCAGCAGCAGCAGCAGCAGCAGCAGATAGCAGCAGCAGATGGCAGCAGCAACGGCAAAAACCAATGAGTTTGGGTGGGGTGCTGCTGCTGGCAGCAGCAGCAGCAGCAGCAGCCCGGTACAGTTCGGGATGTCTATACACCTAGAAGAGGGTCTCCCTGCGCAAAGAAAAGGAGGGCCCCTTGCTGCTGCCTGTGCTGCTGCTGCTGCTGCTGGCAGCAGCAGCAGCAGCAGGGGCGAGCCGCTGCAGCGGGAGCTCCGCAGCAAACACCCAGGAGCTCCCGCCCGCTGCAGTGTCTGTACACTGCAAACTCAAACTGCGATTCGGAAACAAATTTAAAGACAAAAGGCCCCCGCTGGGAAGCTTCGAAGAGAAACCCAAAGAGAAACACCTGAGCAGCAAAAAAGTCCAAAAAGACAAATTCCACAACCGCGCCATCAGCAGCTGTTTGTACACCTCAGCCAGCTGCCCATACACCGCAGATAGCTGCCGATACACCCCAGAGAGCTGCCCATACACCCCAGATAGCTGCCCATACACCCCAGAGAGCTGCCCATACACCCCAGATAGCTGCCTATACACCCCAGACAGCTGCCTATACACCCCAGACAGCTGCCGATACACCCCAGAGAGCTGCCTATACACCCCAGAAAGCTGCATATACACCCGAGAGCTGCCTATACACCCAGAGAGCTGCCCATACACCGCAGACAGCTGCCTATACACCCCAGGCACAGGTGCCTGTACACCCCAGACGCTTCGTGCTGGTGCTGCTGCAGCAAGAGGGATGCAAATGAATATATTAAAATGTGCATTTGTGCATATGGGCGAAGCAGCAGCAGCTTTGTAAAATGTGAATGCATGCAGATGCAAAATAACTATTTATATATTTGCAGTGGAAAGATGAAAATAAATGAACGCAAAAGTCACACTTACACAGCTGAGGTGTACGTACAGCTGCACGCAGAAAAAGCCACTTGAACAGAAATGCACAAATGGACAAAAAAGCGCATGCAGATTGTTCTAATTGGTTAAATATAAGTAAAATGGATTAAATGGAATCAACAAAAGGGCCTTATTGCACTTAAAAGGAGAAAAAGAAACAAAAAACAGAAGTGGAGAAGCAAAGGGCGGAAAGCTGCTGCGGTGTATGCGGCCTCCGGTGTACGTACACCCGAACGCCGCAGACTACTTCTTCCAAACTTATTTGTCTCTTATCATTTAATTAAATCTAAATTTATCTTCTTCTGCTCCTCTCGCGCTCCAGGGGGCTAGAGGCAGCTGCTGCAGCTGGGGTGTACAGACACCTGAGCTGCTGGCAGCTGAGGGGCCCCCTAACGGGGTGTACGTACACCTCAGCTCGGGGCCCCACACTTGTCTCACTTTTCTTTTAAATGAAACTTCGGCTCCAGCAGCAGCTGGCCCTTGGCGCCAAAGCCCAAAGAAAAGCCCAAAGACACATCAGCAGCTTTTTCGCCGCTGCTGCTGCTGCTGCTGCTGCTGCTGCTTTCTGCCAGGTCCGCTTGCTGCTGCGCCTTCGCTCTCCCCGCGTCCGCAGCATGCGCAGCAGCAGCAGCAGCAGCTGCTGCTGCTGCTGCTGCCGCTTTCTCACTCTCAGCTCTGCTGCCCGCCCGCAGCAGCAGCGGACCTCGAGCAGCAACTTCAAAGCCCAGCAGCGTCGGAACTGCTGTGTCTCCTGCTGCTCCTGTGAGAGCAGCAGCAGCAACTCGCATAGACGCTTCCCCTGCAGCAGCAGCAACACAGAGCAGCAGCAGCAGCAGCCGGCTGGGTGCTGCAGCAGAAGCCTCCTTGACTTCAACAAACAGCTCGTGCTGCAGCAGCTGCAGCAGCTGCAGCAGCTGCAGCAGCTGCAGCAGCTGCAGCAGCAGCAGTTGGAGCTGCTGCTGCAAATGCAAGCATCAGCCCATCAGGGCACACAAGCCCTGGCTGCAGCGGGCCAGCAGCGGCAACACGCCCAGCAGCAACAGCACCACCAGCAGCAACAGGATCAGCAGCAGCAGCAGCAGCAGCAGCAGCAGCAGCAGCAGCAGCAGCGGACCCTTCTCGAAGTCATGAGCTGTTTCCACAGCTGCTTTGCTGCTCTTCAAACTCCAGCAAGCGCGAGAAGCAAAACCCAAAAGCCGGAGGCCCCATGTGCTGACGGCCAACTCGCTGCTGCCTCGGGAAGCTGAGCAGCAGCAGCAGCAGCAGCAGCAGCAGCAGCAGCAGCAGCAGCAGCAGCAGCAATTGTAGCAGGAGAGGGTTTTCGCGGTCTTGAAGAAGCAGCAGCACAAAGGCTGCAAAGGCACCGGGAGCCGCACGCCACAACCAGCAGCAGGACCAAGTGCAGCAGCAGCAGCGGTAACAGCTTCAGCAGCAGCAGCAGCAACAGCAGCAGCTGCTGCAGCAAGAGCACCACCAAAAAATAGCAACAGCAAGACAAGCAACAGCAAGAGCAGCAAAAGCAAGAGCCTCAAACGCAAGCGCAGCAACGGCAAGAGCCGCAGCAGCAAGAGCAGCAGCAGCAAGAGCAGCAGCAAGCGCAGCAGCAGCAGCAGCAGCAGCAGCAGCAACAGCAGCAGCGACTTACCCGCGAAGGTAAGTTTAGATTTGCCTTTGCTGAAGGTGCCGAGACACCTCAGAGCCCCCTCACTAACAGGAAGAGGTGTCTGTACACCCAAGAGCAGCTCCACGCCGCTAACGCCCTGCTGCAGCTGCTGCAGCTGCTGCTGCAGTTGCTGCTGCAGCTGCTGCTGCAGCTGTTGGAGCTGCTGCAGCCGCAGATCTTTTCGGTGGCTTGCAAACGAGGGCAGCAGCTGCTTCCCCTCCTCCTCTGGCACCGTCGCGCCGCCTTTCTGCTGCTGCTGCTGCTGTTGCAGCTGCTGCTGCTGTTGCTGCTGCTGCTGCAGCTGTCGTTGCTGCTGCCATTGCTGCTCCTGCTGCTGCTGCTGCTGGTCAACGGGCAACTCAGCATTTAAGCGGGCAAATGCCGAGACACCGAAAGGCAGCTGCAGCGGCACCTGAAGTGTACGCACAGCTTAGCAGCAGCAGCGAGCGATGCAGCAGCAGAAGCCTTCAACAGCAGCAGCAGCAGCAGCAGCAGAAACAGCAAGAGCAGCAGCAGCAGCACAAATACTCACCGTTGCACCCACGGAGACAGACTGCAGCCCTGTGCCGCCTCCAATGCTTATGGGGCCCGACGCTACCTGCAGCAGCAGCAGCAGCAGCAACAGCAGCAGCAGCAACAGCAGCAGCAGCAGCAACAGCAGCAGCAGCACCGCACCGAGGAGGTAATGCAGCAGCACCCCACAAAAGACGCGTTCTCACAGCCCGCATGAGACACATGCAGAGCTGCCCTTCAAAGCGAGAAGCAGCAGCAGCAGCAGCAGCAGCAGCAGCAGCAGCAGCAGCAGCAGCAGCAACAGCAAAGGAAGCCACAGGCCGCATTACCCATATTCGTCGCCCCAGTGTCTTCGCCAATGACGCGCCTGGAAGCAGCAGCAGCAGCAGCAGCAAAGCTGCCGGCAAGGCAGTGCCGGCAATCCTTTGCTTCATTCTGCTGCTGCTGCTGTTGCTGCTGCTGCTGCTGCGCTTGTTGCTGCTGGCGATGCCGCAAGGGTATCTCCTGCTGCAGCTGCTCTTGCTGCTGCCGCTGCAGCCAGAAGTTCGCCGTGTTCCCCTTTCTTATCGCAGCGCGGCGGCCCGCTGCTGCTGCTGCTGCTGCTGCTGCTGTTGCTGCTGCTGCTGCTACTGTCGCTGCTGTTACCGCTGCTGCTACTGCTGCTGCAGCTGCTACTGCTGCTGCAGCTGCTACTGCTGCAGCTGCTTCTGCTGCTGCAGCCTTTGCTGCTGCTGAGTCTGTAAAGGCTGTCTCTGCTGTGGCTGTCTCCACCCCTTGTGGCTTCCTTCTGCTGCTGCTGCCGCCGCTGCTGCTGCTGCTGCTGCTGCCAGTGCAGCAGAGTTGTGTATTGAGTTTGTCGCTGCAGCAGAGACACTTGTAGCTGCTGCTGCTGTTAACTGCTGCTGCTGCCGCTGCTGCTGCTTGGGGAGGGCCTCGGGGTGTCTCCAGGGGGGAAGGAACCCCAAACCCTAAACCCTAAACCCCAAACCCTAGGCCCTAGTGTCTAAACCCCAATTCTTTTCCTTTGCTTCTGTTGTGTAATATAAAGTATTAGTTATCTTGCATTGCGCGGCTTCAGCTGCTGCTGCTGCTGCTGCTGCTGCTGCTGCACACCGGTGGGGCAAGGGGCCCCTACTGGCGGTCTCGGGCAGCAGCAGCAGCAGCAGCAGCAAGTCTGCATAGAGTTTTTTTGCGTTGTTCGCGCCTCGAAACCCTAAACCCTAAACCCCAGACCCTAAACCCTAAACCCTAAACCCTAGTTTGGCGAAACAACTCGCCGCGGACGACTGGCGTCTCGTGGGCCTCAGGGCTGTCCCACACCGACAGTGTTTGTAAACCCTAAACCCCAAACCCCAAACCCTAAACCCTAAACCCTAAACCCTAAAACCCAAACAGTTGTTGATTTGCTGCTTCGTTCTTTAAATGAGTCATTTCCCCTAAACTGAAAACTGGAAGGATCGGAGCTGTCTGTACACCAGAAGTAGATGAGCCTTTCCAGAGCCAAGCTGCTGCTCTCTAAGGAAAGCAGCAGCAGCTTGCTGCTGCTTGCTGCTGCCGCTTGCTGCTGCTGCGTGCAGCAGCAGCCTGCTGCTGCTTGTTGATAGCCTGCTGCTGCTTGCTGCTGCTAATTGCTGCGGCAGTTTGCCGTTGCTCACTGCAGATGCCTGCTGCAGCATCTTGCTGCAGCAACTTACTGCAGTGATTGCTGCTCCTGCTCTAAGCAGCAAGCAGCAGTAAGCAGCAGCTTGCTGCTGCTTGCTGCAGCAGCTAGATGCAGCTAGCTGCTGCTTGTTGCTGCTGCTGCTGCAGTTTGCGGGTGCTGGCTGCCACTGTTGCCAATGTAGAATCTGTGAGTGGCTGCTGAGGCCCTGAGGCTGTGGGGTGGACAGCAGCAGCTGCTAAGAGTTGTGCTGGTGGTGCTGCTGGCTGCGCAGCAGCAGCAGCAGCAACGGCAGCAGCAGCAGCAGCAACAGCAGCAGCAGCAGCGGATCACTCTGGAGTCACTGGGGGCCTGGCCCTCCGCTGCCACAGCAGCCACCCCGCAAACACCGAAGCAAGAGCGACGGCAACGAGGTCGAGACAAGCAACAAGAACTGAAGCAGCAGCAGCAGCAGCACAGCAGCAGCAGCAGCAGCAGCACAGCAGCAGCAGCAGCAGCAGCAGCATGAGACTTAACGCAGGGCCAGAAAGGAGCTAAGGAGATGGGCACTGAAAATAGAGGCAAATGGGGGCCCTATGGAGACACAAACAAAAGCAAAAAGGAGACAGGCAGCAGCAGCAGCAGCAGCAGCAACAACAGCAGCCGCAACAGCAGCAGCAACAGCAGCAGCAGCAGCAGCAGCCCAGAGGAGCTGCTCTTTAGTCAAGCAGCAGAGGAGACACCACGGAAACCACTTGCAGCAGCAAAGTGATAAAGAAAACGAACTGCGAGCCCAAAAGAGAAAAAGAAATACTTTTATGACAGAGACAGAAGCAGACAGGACATGTGCAGCAGCAGCACAGCTGCTCGCAGCCACAGCGCCGCTTGCTGCAGCAGCAGCAGCAGCAGCAGCAGCAACACCAGCGAACGGCAGCAGCGTTAAAAAACGCAGCAGCAACAGCAACAGTAGCCCTAGTAACAGGAGAAAGTAGCAAAAGAACAGCAGCAACAGCAACAGCAGCAAACAGCAGCAGCAGTCGCTCTAGTGCTACTGATAGGGGTACGCAGCAGCAGCAGCAGCAGCAGCAGCAGCAGCAGCAGCAGCTCACTCGTGTACTGCTGCCAGTTCAAGTGGTACAGGGGGGCCTCGAGGGCCCCCAGCGCATGCAGCGCCTCGCTGCCCACAGAGTGGACTCCGCTGCACCACAAGTAGGACAGCTGCCAGGGTGCAGCAGCAGCAGAACAGTGGACGTGGTATCCTGCAGCAGCAGCAGCAGCAGCAGCAGCAGCAGCAGCAGCTGCAGCACTGTGCGCGTGCACGCAGGCGCAGACCAGCCTGCTGTTCGCCGCGCTGCTGCTGAGCACCCCAGCAGCACGCGAAGGCTTGCAAAGCAGCTGACGCAACTCTGCCTTTTGCTGCTGCTGCTGCTGCTGCTGCTGCTGCTGCTGCTTTTGCTACTGCTGCTGCTACTAGCGCAGCTGTGCTGCTTACCCTTCTGCGCCAGGTCTCGAACGCGTGAGGCCTCTAGATCTGTCCATGGAGCGCTCACTATATCTGTCACTGCAGCAGCAACTCCATCAGCAGCAAGAAGTGAAGCATGAGCAGCAGCAGAAACGGCCGCAGCAGCTGCTGCTGCTTCTGCTGCTGCAGAGGCAGCAGCAGTCCTGGCAGGCACCCTGCTTCTGATGTGGCTGCTGCTGTTCGAGGGGAGCGTAAAGGTGGCATCAACACCAAACAGCAGCAGCAGCAGCAGCAGCAGCAGCAGCAGCAGCAGCGACGGCGACAAAAGCATTGGGAGCATCCAATAAAGCAGCAGCAGCAGCCACAGCAGCAGCAGCCGCAGCAGCAGCAGCAGCAAACAGTTCTCCCCACTCTTGCTGGGATCGTCTTCAAATGAGGGATCGATCTCCGTGACCAACTTCGCCTCCGGAAGAGATTTCCGCACTTCCTCTCTGCAGCACAAAGAGAAGCAGTTAGCTGCTGCATGCGCTTCAGCAGCAGCAGCAGCAGCAGCAGCAGAGGCAGCAGCCACGGCTGCGGTAGCAAGCGCAACGCTAGGGGCAGAAGCAACTCGAGCAGCAGCACGAGCAGCAGAACTAGCCCTCGCCGGGACCCAGCAAGCAGCAGCAGCAGCAGCAGCAGCAGCAGGATCAATGGAAACCAGAAAAGCAGCCGCAGCCGCATCCGCAGCAGCAGCAGCAGCAGCAGCAGCAGCAGCAGCAGCAGCAGCAGCAGCAGGTGTGACCTCATTGCGCCGCTCCACCAGAGCAGCTGCTGCGCGTGGGCGTCTTGGAAAGCAGCAAATAAGAGCGAAGGGCAATTCGAGCCGCAGTCGAAAGCATTTAAAGAACAAGAAGGACAAAAAAGAGAAATTAAAATTGGAACTTTTTCGCAAACGCTGGAGGCCAGCAGCTCCTTCAAAGCAGCAACGCCTGAGACGCACGCGCAGCACACGCGGCGGCCTGCTGCTGCTGCTGCTGCTGCTGCTGCGGTGGCTGCTCGCGGCTGCTGCTGCGCTAGATGCTGCTGCTGCTGCTGCTGCTGCTGCGGCTGCTGCGGCTGCTCGTGTCTGGACGCACGCTGCTCTGCAATGGTCTCGCGAGTTGCCACGTCGATGGAGGAGACGGTGCCATATATGTCTCGCTGCAGCAGCAGCAGCAGCAGCAGCAACAGCAGCGGCAGCAAAACTGGTGAAAGCCAGCAGCAGCGCCATCTGCAAGGGATGTGGGTCAAAAAGAGGCGAACGGCAGGAATCGAAGCGACAGCAGCGAGGGTCAAAGAACGCAAACTCGCAGCAGCAGCTGCAGCAGCAGCAGCTGCAGCAGCAGCAGCTGCAGCAGCAGCAGCTGCAGCAGCAGCAGCAACAGCAGCAGCAGCAACAGCAGCAGCAGCAGCAGCAGCAGTGTCACCTCGATCCACCAGGCCCCCGGATTAAGCGCCACAATGTCTGTCCAGGCAAAGAGATCAACAGGGGCTGTGGCAGCAGCAGGAAACACGCGAGAGGCGTCCGTCATGCGCGCAAATGTGCTGTCGCTCTGCAGCAGCAGCAGCAGCAGCAGCAGCAGCAGCAGCAGCAGCAGCAGCTAGTATGCAGAGTCAGCAAGCGTCAGCCACAGCCAGTTTCCCTGAAGTAAGAGAATCGCTGCTGTGTCCGTTTGAGGCACAGCTGAAACAGCAGCAGCAGTAGCAGCGGCAGCAGCAGCGCAGGCCTTAGCAGCAGCAACAACGGCAGAAGCGGCAGCTGCTGCTGCTGCTGCTGCTGCAGCTCACAAACAAGAATAATGTGTGGCTAGCTGCTATGTGAACGTCAGTAGCAAAAGCAGCAGCGCCCGCCTCTCGAGCTGCCCGGAAGGACTCCCTAAGGACGCAGCAGAAACCCTGGATACGCCTTTGCTGCAGCAGCAGCAGCAGCAGCAGCGGCGGTTGCTGCAGCGGCAAGAACTACGGGAGCAGCAGCAGAAACAGCATTAGCGGACGCAGTAGCAGCAGCTACAACAGCAAGAAGACTGGCGGAAGCCGCAGCAGAAACAGAAGCAACGGAAGACAGTACAAGCAACACCACAAGCAGCAGGGAGAGCAGCGCACGCAGCAGCAGCAGCAACAGGAGCAGCAGCAGCAGCAGCAGCAGCAGCAGAAGCAGCGTAGGGGTCACCTACATAGTGTTTTCGGGCCGTAAAAGAGGAAGGCCCTTTATTCCCATCAGCATGGGGCGGGGAGGCAGCCAAGACTCGCTGCTGTAGCTGCTAGCCATCTCTGCTGCTGCTGCAGCTGGCGCTGCTGCTGTTGCTGCTGTTGGAGCAGCATCTGCTGCTGGGTCAGTTGCTGTGGCTGCGACTGCAGCTGCCGCTGGTGCCGCCTCTTCTGAGTCTGCTGCTGTTGGGACTGTTGCTGTTGCCGGTGCCTCTCCTGCTGCTGCTGCTGCTGCTGCTGTAGGTGCTTCTGGTGCTGCTGCTCGTGCCTCTTCCGTTGCTGATGCAATTGATGCTGCTGCTGCTGCTGCTAGTGGTGCTGCTGCTGCTGCTTTGAACTCTGCTGCTGGGGCCACAGCTCCACTAAGACCGTCAGGCTGTTCATGAGCAACAGCCGGCCTTGCAGCTGTTGCTTTTTCCACAGGCGCAGCAGCAGCAGCAGCAGCAGCAGCAGCAACTGCCGGTGCAGCGACTTCTGGTTCTGCAGCAGCAGCTGCTGCTGCACGCACAGTTAGTTTTGCTGCAGCAACAGCAGAATTTGAAGGCCCTGCCTCACCTAGCCTTCTGCTGCTGATGGCGGTGGTGTTGCTTCGGCTGCTGTTGCTGCTGTTGCCGCCCCTCCAGCTGGACTCAGTAAGGCTACCTTCCCTGCTGCTGCTGCTGCTGCTGTTGTTGTTGCTGCTGCTGCTGCTGTTGTTGCTGCTGCTGCTGCTCTGACGCGGTGCAGGCCCTTCTGCTGTCGTCGAAGGACCTTCCCAGCCCTCTGGCTCGCTCCTTCTCGCGCTGCTATCAAAGCAGTTGCCTATGCTGCTGCTGCTGCTGCTGCTGCTGCTGCTGCTGTAGAGCGCTGCCAGTCCCCCCTGCTGCAGCGGCGGCTGCTTGAAAATGCAGGGAGAGCCGAAGCCTCCAGGCCCCAGGAAAGGACACAGCAGCAGCAGCAGCCACAGAGCAGCAGACAGCAGAATTGCAAGCCAGACGCGCATGCACTTGAGGGACAAGGGGCAGCCCTCGCTGCTGCGGCTATACCGAATGCTGCTGCTGCTGCTGCTGCTGCTGCTGCTGTGGACGCTATGAAGGCTGCCTATGGCCCTCGGGGGTTGCTGCTGCGCTGCAGAAAAAGAGAAGCCCGGCAGCAGCCCCACTGCTGGCGCTGCTGGCGGCGCGCTGCTGCTGCTGCTGCTGCTGCTGCTGCTTCCTGCTGCAGGAGAAGCCCCGTGCAGCAGCAGCGGGACCTCGTGGGCAACAGCAGGGGCTTCCATGTCTGCAGCCACTGCAGCAGGAGGCAGCGCTGCTGCTGCTGCTTTGAGGACGCAGCAGAAGGCGATCGTAGCAGCAGGAACAGCAGCAGCATGCAGCAGCGGCAGGTGCAGCTGCAGCCACAGCCGCACCCCCCAGAAGTGCTGCGGGGAAAGCTGCGCCACAGCAGCAGCAGCAGCAGCAACAGCAGCAAGCACAAGACACAGCAGCAGCCAATGGGCCCCTCCCAGGCGCGGCTGCAGCCCCTGCTTCTGCAGCCGGCGGCCCGCGGCCAGCAGCAGCAGCGCGTAGAGCGACTGCAGCAGCAGCAGCAGCAGCCAGACCCCGGGCCCCACACTTAGAACCATGTCAGTTTCTTCAAAGATATATCTCTGGAGAGTCGCATATTCCCCGAAGCAGCAAATGGCAAAGAGAGCAGCAGCAAAGAGGCTGCAGCAAACCAGCCAGAGCAGCGCTCGGTCAGCTGCCTGCCACAGCGCGCTGTACGGCAAGCCAAACGGGCCCCGCTGCTGCTGCTGCTGCTGCTGCTGCAGCAGCAGCGCCCTCTCTTCTCGCCTCCTGCAGGGGCAGAGGGGCAGCTCGTACCACCAGCGCAGGGCCCGCACTGCAAATGGGAGGGGCTGCCTGGGCAGCAGCGCCTGCTCCTGCTGCCGCTGCTGCTGCCGCCGCTGCAGCTGCTGCTGCTGCTGCACCGGGTCAACAACGAGCCGGGGAGGAGCCCACGGGCTGCTGCGAGCTGCTGCAGCAGAGGCCGCAGCGTCCTGCGGAGACAAGAGCTCGTGGGACATAACGTGTTCCGTTCCGAAGCTGCTGCTGCTGCGAGGATCCGTCTGCTGCTCTTGTCGCTGCTGCCGCTGCTGCTTGCTGCTGCTGCTGCACCGCGTTGCTGCTGCGCCGCGTACCTTTCAGGTGTGGCAGATCCAGAGGAACCTCTGCTAGCGGATATCGTGCTGCTGCCCGCTGTAGTGGCAGCAGCTCTACTCACCTCGTAAAGCTTATCTTGCTGCTGCGACTGCTGCAGCACCAAGGGCTGCTGCCGCAGTAGACCGGTGGTAACTGCAACCGCCGAGATGTTCTGGCGGCTTTTGTAGATGTTCCATGTCTTTAAAAGGAAAAATAGTTCATTTCAGTGTACGTGGACCTGAACCTGTGCATGTTTCCCTCGAAGAAGTAGCTATCTGCTCTATTTCATTGATACCTGTTGCTGCTGCAGCTCCTGCTGTTGCTGCTGCTGTGTTCGCGCTCTTCTTGCGGCAGGGACACCAAAATATCTGTGTCTTATCGTCGCAAAAAACACCAAATCCGTGTTAAACGCGAGTTAATTCAATTTAAACGACAGGCATTCTGCATGCAGCAGCAGGTGTCCACTGGGGCCTCCTAGCACTCTAGATCTGCTGAGCAGCACCGGGGCCCCCCAGCAACTTTCAGTCGAGCCCCAGCAACACTGGTGAAAGCTGTGTTGTCTAAAAGCTTGTGAAAGTTGTGTTATCTTATAGGCTCTATTTCTTTGCAGTTTTCTCGGCGGCCCTCTGGGGCCCCGTGGCTGCGATCCTGAACAGCAAGTGCCCCGGCGAGGGCTTGAGAGGCTTTCTCGCAGTCTCGCCGCTCCCTTGTCTCATTCAAAAGTCCCAAATAAATATATTTGCAGAGGTTTCAGCGCCAGAGCCAATAGTAGGGGCCAGGGAGAGTGGCCGCGCCTCTGTGTAACGTGGCTGGCTCGGCGGCCGCGGGATACACCAGCAGTTTCGCCGTGATCCACTGCATGCGTTTGCTGCACAGCAGAATTTTGCGTATTCGCTGCTGCCCGAGGGCTCTCTGTGTGGCTCCACAGTGCTGCTGAGCTCCTGGAAGCTGCCGTGTGGCTGTGGCGCATGTAGTGCTGCTGTGCAGCACACACAGAGCTGGATTGTAACTAAGAGCTGCAAAGTGCTGCTCTTTTTCTGTTCTGTTGCTGCCTTCTGATTACATTGCATGCTCCATAAGTGGATAGTGTGGCTCCATTTCATTCCACTGCGCCGCACTCACACTTGCAGTTTCGGAAGGTTGAAAAAGGCAACACCACAATAAACCCAAACCTAACTTGACGAGGTGTCCTGCAAGCCTCGTCATTGGATGGAGCATGAACTCTTTTAATTAGTTCACTTTATTTTAATTACAGCATTCCCAGCATGTAGGTCGCAAGCATATGGAGCCGCGAGAGCTCTAGTTCATCACTTAATTGAAGCAGGGAAGCAGCTTGCTGAACGCATGCGTACTGCTAATATGAACAGTTATTTACTTGCGTGTAATTTTGTGAGTTAGATTTCCCCATGCACTGACTTCTCCTGAAAATGCCAAAGGTGCCTATTTGAGCTTCCAAGCAATTCATCTTATGGCTTCAATGCTGGCTTCACCACTATTTCTGGAGTTCAAAAACGAAAGGACTTCACTTGACTCTTCTCCCAAAAGCCAGTCTTACCCTTGCAGCTACTGTATTGGACACTTTGAGGCCATTTCGTAGCAGTTCTATTCAGAACCGTCATATGCTAGTCTAGTCCCGTAGCGGGAATTTTACGCTGTCTTGCAAAAAAACTAATGTTATAAGAGTTTTCCAATTCTGTCCTTTAAAGGTGACTTATAGCTAGCTGAGCCTTCCAACTGGTTTCACATTTGCGAGAGCTCAAGGGCCTGCAGCTACCAAGGGACACGAGGGTAGCGCAAATGGACCTAATCGCTCCAAGCGAGTTCAGCCAAGCTGCAAGAGAATGAGTACATGCGCAAGGCCCATAAAATGCATCATTAAAACACCTTTAGGACCTCTACAGTAACCCTCCGGCTGCTGGTTATACCCTATGTCTTTGCCAGATTTCGTGGCAGCGCGCCAGAGCCAGTGGCTGGCGTGCAGTGCTCGAAGACCTGCGGCACGTTTGCGACACATTGCTTTTTTTGAAGAATGGTTTTAGTATGTTCAATGTAATGGCAGTCTGCATGCAGCAGTGCTTCTCAGAGAAACGTGGTTTGCTTCTTAGGCCACGTTTGGAGCTGCCGGCCGGGAGCCAGTTCTTCAACGGAACAGAAATTCAGTTTTGTTATTTCTCTCAGCTAGAAGGCGTGTACAGGTTGTCAGCAAGTTCAGCTAGCACAATTATTTTGATGCTTATGGCAAAAAATATGTACAATTTCCGTTTGCATTCATACAGTAGACGACTGAAGGCCAAGATCTTTACGCATAAATACCGGCTGTGTCTCAAAAATTATGAAATACTTTCCTCTGCTTGCCTGAGTCCTTGTCATACTAAACATGGATGTTTCTGGAGGTAAAGACGTCTAAAACCTTCTTACACTGTCACCTTAAGAGTCCGAGCAAACAGGAAATTCCCTGAGCGCATCTCATTCAAGCTGCATTTTAGTTTGTTTTCCCAGTAGAGTTCGAACTACCAAGAAGATTAGCGCAGGTTGCGCATAATAACGAATACAAGCGTACATATTTTTAAAAATATGGCGCGCTTCGTGAAGAAACGCTTCTGTTTAGGCGGCTGAAGGGATCCCTGTATGTTGCTGGAAATGCATTGAATTGCGCAAATGAAAAAATGTTTAATCGATTCAACGGTCTTAGGCCGCCAGCGTAAACTGAGATGGTGAGTGCTTCAGTTTCAAGTTCACTGAATAGAAGGTGAAAAGAGCTCTGTAATTGTGCGGCCGAGCAAGCCGTAGATCCCGATGGGTCTTCGAGATACTCGAAGATACTGCTATCATTGCTCACATGGTGAACTTCCATCTGCGTCTAGTGATCGATCACTGGAAGGCTGTAATTGCTTACGCAAGCTGCCATGTTCATGCGCTCCCCAGTTTTCGCGTCTGCTGAAAGCGGCACAGATGCATGATTTGCAATTTTTTCTCCCTAAGCGGCGCGCCAGGCTCCCTAAAATTGCTTTGCAGGCCTTTTCGTGACGAAGCACCGAAGCCGACGTTAATGAAAACGTGTTCTTGGTACTTTTTGCACACAGTGTAATTTGTAAACGGTCCAGGGGCAATGATAGCAGAAAACCAAAAATCAGCACATAATTCTTGACGCTATTTCCACTCTGCAGAACAGGAAGTTGATGAACGAATTTGCCAGCAAGGGCGAAAAACGTCCCATGACTACGCGTCGCATCCTACGAGTGCCGCAATATGCAGGACGCACCATAAAACAGGCTTGACTTTGAAGACAAAACTTCTCATGACATTGCAGCTATAGTGTGAACCTAGGCCGAGGGCCGATGGCATACTGTTGTACCTATTCGTATAAACAGAGAGGACTTCTAACATAACCAGCGAATGAGGTGGGTATTGGTCAATTGGCTAGAATGTGAGTCGCTCAGTTGCAAGCCCGTGCTGGTGCATTTCAAAACTTTGTAAAGAAAAAGGAGAGAAACCGAGGACTTCTAGTTTGTTCAAAGTATTCGCAACATGTTTGCCTCTCCCTTATACAGGATTATGCAGCTGAAGGCATTCACTGAACAATGACATTGACGGCGTCATATTCCCCTGCATGTGAGTTCCACACTGATCCTGCAAATGCGTCCTACCGTGGGCATTCAAGGCGGGCTTTGTGTTCTCGTACTCATCGTATTTGTGCTACACCTGACGGCTGCGGCCATCACAAACACGCATGTCGTTCGCTGTACGTAAGCTTGCCACTAGCTCAAGAATATCCTGAGCTTTGAATGCGAAAATCTGCGTTATTTGTTAGCCTTTTGCCCGGTCGTTTGGTACACGAGATCAACAGATAATATATGGCAACTTTTGGCAAGCTTTCGCAAGCAAGCTACCCCTGTTACGTAGTACATTAGCAGCTGCGTTCGTCACCCAAATAAGGCCTTCAGTGCAATTACTTTTTTGAACTTACGTTACATGGTTTGCGCTAGCTTCCATACCAGAGGGCTTAATGGAAGAGACGAGAGTCGCGTCATCCCTACATTCCGTCGCAATTTCACAATAGATGCTCTGCGCCTAGTCGCTCATCAAGCTAACAAGCGCCGCAGCATAGGGATCTGCGCATGTTCCTGTATTGTCTGTGTACGCTGGAGGATCTTCCCCGCTGCACATACAGACAGCTGCTTTCATTCAACTTGATTCCCTGCCGTGAAGCGCAGATGAGCATCCTGAAGCTTGCCTATTTCAGGCGCGCCACAGTGGACAATGCTCTTCTGTACTGGGCGTGCTTGAAGGCTGAGTAACCATTTTCCCACTGCTCAAGAGCTTCTTGGCATGTTATAGCTGTCTCGACTTCCTGTGCTTTTGTAGCCGAAATCACAAATACCTTGTCTCCTGATTCTTCCGACTGTAAAATATCACCCGGGTGGTTGTTTTATTCCATTGTCTCCCATGTCCCACTCCCTATACTAGTCACAATGTTCTTATGTTTTTCAGTGCTACTCGATACAAGCAATAATTCGGGGAGAACAAACGGTGTTACCGTCGTGATAGGTCACAGTTCATGGTCCTCACTGGTGGACCTACGATGTGGTTGAACTTTCCACAATGCAGTGCGCTGCACTCAGTTGCTTGTAGAAAAGCAGCAATATCGGCAGCTGGATTTGCATCCGCGAGTGCTGTATAATGCTGAGCTGTTGAAATAATGCTCTTCCGCCAGTTGCTTATTGTAGCTGTGCAATACTGGTCACATCGGTCTCTGAGAATGTGGCAGCAGCTGGGAAAGCCGAAGCCACAATTGTGCACTTCAACTGCCATTTCTAGAGGCTATTAGCGAAGTTATGGTAATATCCTTCTTAAATGGCAGCTATTTCTGTCCTTGGTACACTTTCCACATCCGTCGCAAATCACAGAAGTCCAGCATTTGAAGCCGTTAATAGCTCCTGTGGAGCGTTCTTTTCATCCCACCAATGACCGTTCATTTAGTTATTTTGTTATTCCCCGCCGCCCGCACATTCTGGAGTGCATTGCCGCCCTGTCTGAACGCAGTTACAGAGCTTTCATGCCCGACAGTGGCCGCGAGCACAAATGCGGCCCAGGTAATAAGCGATTTCATTTCCGAAATAGTGTTAAGTTAATCGGGTCTTCTGAAGTTTTCGAAATGCGCCTGCTATAGCTGCATTCTAATGCATTCTTTAGTTAGAGCTGAACTGAGGTGCTGCTGATGTAGGCGTCTGGTGCTGTGGCGGGGCTACCGCACAGTCAGTTGTGCCACTGCGTCGAAGTTGCACCAGCCTATGGCACGTGTAACCACCGTAAAAAGAGTGTTATTTGATTCCTTTTTACGAAAGACCGGCTTGCCATGACACAGTTGTTAATGCTAATCTCAAACGCAGTTTCGACGGTCGCTCCGCAGAGCCCCAGTGACCCAGCGTGTCAAAGCATTTCCGATCACGCAGTGCTAAGGTTTCCTCTTCACAGAAATACTTCCCTAAGCGTACTTCTATTACTGCAACAGAATATGAGAGGTAACTAGCTGTCAGGGCTGTGTTGCTCCCCTGCTGGCTAAAACCTTTGCAGTGGCTGCGGCGGAATGTTGCTGCGCATGCGCTATAATGAAGAAGCATGCCCGAGTTGCGTCAAATCATCTGTTGCGATTGCCTTAGACCATTCCATCAAAAAAGCTGCGTCACAATTTCCTCGCATCCGAATAAGCGGAACGGCAGGTGCTTAGAGGGTCGCTTAGGATCAGACCTGCAGGAGCATGCAAGGTTGCAGCCACTTTGGCTTCTGCCGAGTGACGTTGTGCTAGCTCGCTCCAATAAAGTAACAGAAGGCGAAGAATGAACACCATATTAAAAATGCCAACAACTCTGAGCTCGGACTGACCCATTTTTCGGTGCCGGTGGCTGTGGAGGCCAATTGCGTGGCCAGAGAAACCGCAAAATCGTCGCATCGCAGTAAAGCCTCCTCCAGCCACTTCTGACAATGCATTATATTTTCAGCTGACGCACACTTATCAAGCATAGAGGCCTTAGCCTCCACAAGTTTTGCCTTGAGGTCAGCGCAGCCCTTGAGGAGCTCCTGTTCCACCCCACGGCACTTCACCATTCTTCAGAGAGATACAGAACAAACCAGCATGCCGGAAGCTCGAGGATGACAGGCTCTGCGCCTCCTCTCGTTGCATCATCCCATGCAGCGAGCGAAAGCTGCGGATGGCCAGATGAGGCAAGTGAGGCGAGCACGCGGCGCACTGCAGCGAAAGCAGCGTGGCCTCGAAGTTACCCTTTTGTACAACTAGAAAGGAAACACCCGTTAGCATTCACTTCTGTGGCTGCTGCGTCAGCAAAGTGCCACCTGCAGCTTCTGCAAGACCCGCTGTGGTTCGCAAGCCTCGCCGCTGCGCGTGCAGTTCATCGCAGCGGCGGCGGACGGGCAGTTTGCGGTGAAGAAGTGCACTTGTCCGCTGCAGCAAAGGAAGGCGCTGCAGTTGCTGCGGAAATTGCCACTGCAGCAGCAGCGCTGGGGCAGGGAGATCCGGTCCTGCGGCTGCAAGCTGCTGCGCTTCTTGGTGAGGCAGCAGCGCAGCTGCAGTCAATCGGTGAAAAGCTTTCTTCCTCAGACTCCGAACAGCCAGCCACAGCCCGCAGCGGACCACTGAGGCCTTCGGAAGACGCGCAGTGCAGTGCTGCAGCAGCGGAACGTGCTGCTAGTGCTCTGCAACTGTGGCACTTTCGGCTGATGGCTTTGCCTTTCAGCCTCAGTATAGTGACTCTAGGGGCCCGAGGAGCAGCTCCGTGGAGGCCGCGGCCGTGCAGTGGGCTGTCTGGAGTTGCTGCGACTCCGTTGATGCAGCCTCCTTTTGGTGCGGATGAATTGCTGTTGCTGCAGCAGCACATCCAGCTTGCCATTTCATTTATAAATACTTTAGCCATTCGAATTCCCCACAAGCTCGAGCACCTTCAACTCCGCTGCATGCATACACTGCAGCAGGCGCAGCAACTGCTGCTGCAGCTGGACCTCTCGGCAGCAATGCCTGCGCCAGAAACAGCTTCGGAAGCCGCGGAAGAACCTGTTGGAGCTGCACTATGCCCTGACGCCAGTATTGCTGACGTTTTGCCGCACACGAGTTCCTTGTTGCTGGGCACGCAGGACAGAGGAGTTGCTTTGCCGGTAGTGCCCGCTAGAGCCACTCCAGCAGCAATGAGTAAGATGCTCGTGGCATTTCTCCGTTGGAAACACCCGATCTGCGACTGGTTTTTGAAATGTTA
This sequence comes from Eimeria necatrix, assembly GCF_000499385.1. NCBI lineage: Eukaryota > Apicomplexa > Conoidasida > Eucoccidiorida > Eimeriidae > Eimeria > Eimeria necatrix. The sequence goes on from NW_013653421.1 coordinate 18,606, forward strand.
TTTGCAGAATAATCATGAATTCACCATTTCGGTAATATGCTGCAGAGTTGGTGGTGTTGCTTTGCTTGCGTTTGCTGTGAGCTTAGTCAGGGCTTTCGGCGTCACTCCAGGTTTGCAGCGTCGGCAAAAAGAAGAGAAACATTCCTGGCTTAATCCCTCGGTCCAGCCGTTGGTTCCTCGCTTGTGGACTTTTACACTTCTAGGCAAGCAAAAAAACATGCGGGAAACTGCTCTTTCTCGCGGGTTTTTCCTCCCAACCGTCAGTCCATGTTGGAGAGGCGAATTTGTAGGCTGTCCTACTGGTGTTAGGGGAGGCTCAGCACCTGAAGGCAGCTTTCTTTTGAAACATGCAGCGAAGCTGCATGCATTCCTTACTTCCAGCCTGCGGCCTGAATTGGCGTTGCGCTGAGGTGGAAGGAACCGCAGTCGAGATTATTTTTGAACTTCTGAAGTGTAATTCATCGCTATCGTTTAGACTTTAGGGGTCGAACAACAGTGTGTTTGGGATCATCAAGTCTTGCTTTTGCGTCCATTTTCATCCGTTTGAACTCCAAGATGCGATAAAAGGGATGTTGCTGGCTGTGACTGCATGGCCTTCTGGCCGCCGTAGTCTTGAAAAAATACACTTAACGTTGTGTTGGGCAGTTTTCACACATTTCACCGCGAGGTTCCGATACTAGCCTGTTGGTATGTGCCTTTTTTGAAGCATTTGTGCTACATAGCTCGAGACAATATTGTCATCCAGACGTCTTCTGTCTGGCAGCGGAAGCTTCACGGCATGTAACAAGCGAGGCTTTTCCTCAATCAAAGCGGTGCACAGCGGCCCAGCAAAACTTTTGCAATTTCTTGTAGCCCATCAAACAGCAAGTGCAGGCATCTCAACATGCTGGCGCGTTAGTGCGTCGGCCGCCTTGTAAGGCTAAGCCGCTACTTCGCAAACGGGAAACTGCAGCTGCGTAAAAGCATGTAGCGCTAAATGGTCCCGCAATCAGGGCAACAATAGTTGAGAGGACAAAAGCTGCAACAATGATGTTAAAGAAAAGCAAACTGCCTTCATTGTAGACGGACCACACCCGGAATCCACGCTAATTCGATGTGGCAGGCAAAGTTTCGGAGCGCTGTAGCAAAGTGTTGTTACTGGAGCAGTTCTTTGCTACCTCTCTTCCACTGTGCCCGTTATCCCAGGGCCTGTAGATTCACTGAGTGCATAAATTTCAGGCTTTGGCTGGGCACACGCCCGCCTCACCTGTTCATGACTGATACTTCTTCTTTTTATGCCTCATGCTGTAGCTTCAGGTCGAGTGAGAGCTGCTACCAGCTCGTTTAATGTAAAGGCTCTGCGTACCACGAATCAGCCCACCTCGCTGTGTTCTAAGGAGCTTCCCGAAATGCACGAGAGAAGAAAAAAACTGCCGGCACTTACTTCGACTCCCATGCAGAGCAGAAAGAAATAGAGCTGACAAAAGAAAAAGCCTGCAGTTTCGTGGCTGTCCGCAAGCTGCCTCTGGACCTCTGTTGGTGATACTTGACCAACTTACTGGTGCCGCGCACCACCCTGTTGCCGGGGCCTATATTATATGCTACTTTGGGACCAATTACGAGGGTAAATTCTATGAAGGCGGCGAAAGATGTCCTCAATGCTAGGACAGAGGGCGTTATTTGGTTCTGCTGCAGGGGAATATCTGCAAAAATGACATTTTTTTCCGTTTCCTCATCTGCTTAGGATAAAATCGGTTTCACGAGCTGTATGGCTCCTAGGGTGTGGACATAATGCAACAACTATACAAAACTTAGGAATATGTATGTAGTAAATAAGAAAGACGGCTGCACACGGGCTTCAACAGCTCATGAAAGAATCTGTTGCTGTTCTGCTTTGTCCAAAATGGTACCAGGTCTCTCCATGAACTGTTGCTGCTGCATGACCATGGGGGACTACAGAGGTAAACAAAGAGTTCGGCAAGACTGTCGCCATTACCTTTTAGGCCCCAAGGGAAGTGCGCTTTACTGCACTTGTTGGCTAGGGCACGTCGGTGTCAGTTGCAGTTGGCCAAGGGGCTTGGCTAGGGAAATTTCCAAAGGAGCTAAGCAGTAGTATGCGTGTGGTAGGTCCCGAAACTTCTGGAGAAACTGTTAACCGTATGACACTCACTGTGCGATAGCCACAAGCACTCCCCTGTGCGACACGTGCAGTCAAAGGAGAGGCGAATTTAGCTCCATGGACAGGCAAACACCACAGGTGTTAGCAGCGAGACGCTAACTCATGGAAGAATTTTTATCAAGTATAATGTTTTTATAGCATTTTGCCTCTCCCAAAACTCACGGGCGGGGTTTGTGGGGCAGAGCGGAAAAGAAGTGAGTGCGGCGGACTACGCTGAAATGCAGAGCCTCCTCTCATCAGTTTTCTTTGCATACGCAAGGTTCGTATAAGCTCTAATGAATCAAGTATATTGTAAATGTTCAGTAAGGCTGAGCACACTAAGAAAAAAAATTCAGCGGGCCGCTTCTGTGAGCTAAAGGCCGACTGATGCGAGACCAACAGTGATCGGGGGAAGCAGTTTCCCTTTCTTTCTGAGTGATACATTGAAAAAAAACAAAACCGTTTCTGAGGGAAACTCGATGTCAGTTGCGTGCTATCAGTTATTTGTGTGCCTATGCACATCAGCTCCCCCGCAGTGCACTCCAGGAGCAAACAAAAAAGGATGAGCCCGCGTGGTTGTGACTTGTTCTAAAATGGCGTGCCTGGAGCAGGCTACTCGGCTGGGCGGCGCTGCTAATTTTACGGCTGAAAACAGGAAACACTGCGTTTAAAATTTGTTATTTAAGGAAGAAAAAGCATATTATATGAAAGCAACTTGGTCATTCACTGCGTGCGTGCTCTTCAGGCCAACGGTTGGAAAGGGGTCGGGAGTGACCTACTGATGCAACAAACGACATTGGGCCTCAGGTAAGCATTCGACCTAAATTGGCATACTTATTATGAAATTTTGCTTTGCTTATTCTAATGGAATGCTTCAAAATGTGAACGTAGCTCTGGGTGTAGGCGGGCACTCACAGGTGCACTTGTGCGAAGGTAGCCGCATCGACTCTGGGAGCCCCGCCACAGCACCGTTGGACGATGCACGGCCCGCCATCCGATTGTAGGCAAGAGAACAATCCTAAAACATTTTATCTGGCGCACTTAGATTAATTTAGGAAACCACTTTTTGTTTTGGTCGTTTCAGCAATGAAATCGCTCTGCACTTGCGCCGCATTTGCGGTCGCGGCCGCTATAGCGCAGGGGAGCTTCGCAACTGCCTTCAGTCAAAATGGCAGGGCACTCCGAACTGTGCGAAACTCAAACGCAACTGATTTAACACCCATAGGTAAACTGAAACGGACCTTGTTCAAGAGCTATTGGCGACCCTGCAAGTGTTTCGTCGACACGTTTTTCCGTGCAGAGTTTAGGGAGGGTGTCAAGAGCAAGTAGCGCTGCCGTCTAAAACAGCAATACCGTCACCTTACTAGCATGCCTTTAAAGTAGCAGCAAAAATTTGTAACTTTAGATTTGGATGCCACAACTGCTGCCACATTCCTCAGAGGCTGAAGATAAATACTGCACGGTTACAATAAACGCATGGCGGAAGAAAATTGACTCAGCCGCTATCGACTATGCAGCACTCGATAGTGCAGCTCCTGGCACTGACATTCAAACTTTTCTCGGCGCAAATGAGTGCACTGCATTGAAGTCTGGAGACTTTAACCATATCGTAGGTCAACCAGGGCATGTAACAAGCTTTTAGCAGGCAGACCTGCAGGAAAATATGTTCTCCCAACAAATACTTTTAGCAGGAAGAATTGCAGGGAAAAAAGATAGCCTGTGAAAAAATAGGGAGTGGGCGGTGGAATGCAAGGGAAGGAAAATTACTCGGGTAATTTAATGCAGGCTGATGAGACTGGAGGGAAGGTATTCGTGATTTCGGCTGCGAGAACAGATGAGCCCGATACTGCCATGACATGCCAAGAAGCTCTCCAACAATGGGAAACTGGTTACGACGCCTTTGAGTAGGTCCAATGGAAAGGGGTGTCATCCGCTGCATTACGTTAGGTCTACACTTCAAATGGCAACGGGCTCACGTTGTGTGGAGGCAGCTATCTGTATGTGCAGCGGGCAAGATCCTCCAGTTTATACAGACAAATCCGGTGCATATGCGGATCACAATGCTGGTGCTCTAGTGAGCTTACTGAGTGACAAGGCGCAGAGCATCTACTGTGGAACTGCAACGGAATGCGGGGATGACACGATTCTCGTCTGCTACATTAAGCCCTCTGGCATAGAAGCTAGCGCAAGTCCTGTAACGTGAGCTCTGCACAGCATTCACGATGCAAGCCTCACCTGGCTGGCTCACCAAGTTGCCACAGTTCTACGTTTCACATGTAGCTTGCTTGCCAAAAGCCGCCACATGTTTTACGTTCATATCTCACCTCAGAGGGCAGAGTGGAAAGCTAGCAAATAACAGGGCTTTTTCAGTTCAAAATGCAAAATTTTCTTAAGCCAGTGGCAGGCTTTTAGGCGCAGTGATTGGCCTGTGTGTTTGTAATGGCTGCAGCCGTCAGATGTGGCACAAATACGATGAATACAAGAAGACAAAGCCTGTCTTGGCTGAGCATGGTAGGATGCACTTTCAGAATAAATGCTGGGCCTGGATTCAGGAGAATTGGCGGAGTAGGCGGCTGCCAGTGCCATTGTTCGGTGACTGCCTTCCGCTTTCATGATGTGCAGCGGGCGAAGACCTCCTGGATGCGGTGAATGCCGTGAGAGGTGCAGAGGACCTGAAACTCGATGCATTCACTGCCGCGCAGAGTGCAGAATTAGGGGAGTTCAAGGAAAAGAGCGCCGCAACATCTTATGAAAATGCACTGTACGCTCTGACATGCGAGCAGATCAACAGCTCGACAATCGACCCAGTGGTGAGTTTCCATACCCACAGCAAAGCAAGCCGTAATGCGGCTTTTACCCGTTTTTGAATACTGTCGATCGTCTTGGTGCAACCACAGCCCTTTGTAGTGTTTGGGCATCATGAATTTATAAAATAATTCTTGAGTTAGCTTTGTAGCTTGCTTGGACGCCATGCAGCTTCATTTGACATGGTGCAACCTATTCTCAGGTGCAAGAGGAGTACACCCTGATTTACTATTCCAAAGAAGGTGAAGCGGTTCCTACAGCGGATGAAACCGTCGCCTTCTGGCAAACTGGTCTTGATCAGCTTGGGTCAGTCGGTGTCCGCTTCGCTACCAGCCAGTAGTGGTAGTGGATTCTTTGGCGCTGCGCAACACAAAAAGCTATAAAATATGCTGAATCAAGGGGGGCGTTGCTGTTGGTCTTGAGCATTCGTGAAGACTCTCTTTCGCAAAGAGATTGCCCTGTCACAGTGAAGGCCTACTTTCCCACAATGTCTTCACATCATTTGAGTTTTGAAAGAATATGCTGCGTGCAGAGAAGAGCGCCCACCTGCATTCGAGCCTAAGAGTGAGGTAATGAAGAGAGCCCGGCGCACAAGAAGCTCGGGAGGCACTGAAATCTACTACAAAAGCGAAGTGGCCGGCTACGTCTCAATGATGGTTGACGAGGCCCGCGAAATGAGATGCTATGATGCCACTGGCTGCACAAACTCCGCACTCATTTGCTTCGTTAAAGCGCCGACACTAGTCCAGGGTCAACAGCCCATCAGGTATGTCATGGTCTGCAGGAAACACTAGACGAGAACATATTCGCTCTCCACTGCAATATCCTAAGTGCTTTGTTGTGGCTCGAATTTCTGAACTAGTTCCCTTTTCTGAACAAACCGTCGAACAGTCCACTCATTCGGAGCCTAGCGTTCCGCTGTTCTTATACAGCCAGCCCTCGAGAGTGCAGAAAATGATTAGCCCACAAGTTCTATTGAGGCAAGCCTGTAGAAGAATGTAAAGCGGCCTTGTGTGAGCAGTGAGGAAACCTGGAACAAAATCACGGCCACAGAGGAGCCTGAACCCGAACCCGAGCCCCCTACCAGCATTTCTTTCACTAGACTCCGTAAGGCAGTGGCACACTCTCGCTGAAAGTCTCAAGCGCGGTGAAAGCACTGTCAGGCATTGCCTTCATTTCACAGAGCTTCAGCACTTCTGTCGTGTCGTTTGTGCCGTAATAATTTACCGTCGTCTGGTGCCGCTGCTAGCTCATCTTATATTAGAGACACAAGTGCTTGTAAGAGAGAGAATTGCCGCGCAAGTAAGAGACACAAGTGCGTCGTGTGCTTTCTCTATCCATGTTGCAATAGAGGAAGACAAGAGCTGCGTCAAGGAGATCAACGGCTTCCGCACGCAAGAAACCCTGGGCTTGAAGGGCTTCACAGAAGCCAAGGCCAGTGCGAAAGCAACAAGAAACACACAGCTTAGCGAGCCCATGAGTGGCGTGACTTGCGAAGCTCTCAAGAATGGCACTGTCACGATTATGGTGAGCTGCTCACGAGCTCCATTTCATTACATCTTGGCCATGCGCATAGTAACTTTCAACAGCTTCCTCTTCGTATTAGTTTTGGTTGCAAGACGCTTCACGGAGCACCACCGAAACGGCAAAAATCGGCATTTTGTGCATTTCCTATCTCGTCTGGAATCAGGCGAGGCAAAATGTACCACGTTCCCCTGTTTTGCGCTGCTTTTCTCATCACAGGACACAAATATGACAAAGAGCTTGATGTACTACTCTGGCACTGAAGCCACTTGCTCCGTTGCTGTTGCCGCCTGGAAGAAGGGATATGAACAATTCAGGTGGGGGTTCTGTCACGCAGAACATTAACCTTTTTTTCGCAGTACATTGCGACATAACAACCCAGCAGTTGCTGCGCCGCTGCCTTTTGCCCTTAACGGTGGCCTAGCTCTCTCTGTCTGTGAACTGTGTGTGGTGCTCAGCGCAATCCCACCAGCTTACACCACCAGCGAGACTGTTTACAAAAAGGGCGATGCAACAAACTTCGTTTCCCTCATCAGCGAAGGAGAGAGTACCACAGCCGCCTGCTACAGTGTTGGGGGCTGCGACCAGCAAGGTATCGTTTGCGAGCTCTCTCCTGCAGTCTTCACCAAGGATAAAGCACCCATATCGTAAGTGTTCACGACTAGAGGAGATTCTTAGCCTTTTCCGTCAATATAAAGCTTCTCACACACAACGAGTGGATTCTGCAGCCTCTCGTATACCTTCAAGTAGTAGTCCGTGCGGATGACTACTGAAGTCCTTCTCTGATTATAAAGCAACACGAGCGCTACTCATTAGATCGTTCTAGCTGCTTAGTTGGCAGTTCCACTCGGAAACGAAATCTGTTGACAATTTTTCCTGCGATCTGCCCTTATTTGTTTGCTTTCAGCGAGAGCACCTGGAAAAAGGTTTCTGAGACCATGTCTCAAGGCAACGGCGCTCCAGCTGCTTTCTCCACTACCCTCCTTAGCACCGCCTTGGTAGCGGCTGTTGCCTTTGCATTCAACTTCTAAGTGAATGCAGAAAGTGACATAGAACGGTTGCCCTTTGCTTCGCGGGTTGAACGTCAAGCAGCGGCACCGGTGATCTTTGTAAAGGTGCCCTTGCTGCAGCTTTACGCCGTGAACACTTTTGTCCTGTTCTTGCTTTAATTGAGTGTTATTCGTGAATGCACAGATCTGCTGCGACCTTCTCAGGGCACCGTAGTATAGTTCTTTAGAGAAACCGTCCGTAGACTTCCCTAATTCTATCACTGCAGAGTACTCTTGTTGGAATTTTAAGCAGATCCTAGCCTCTGCGAAAGCCCGTTTCCGGCTGTAACGTGCCAGTGAAAGGCGTTTAACACTTAATAGAGTGAGCGGCAGAAAGTGAAGACTCAAAAAATGTGGGACGAGTACAGCGTGCCGTCGTAAGTGTGCATGATTCCAAGCTAGTAACCAAGTAGTCTTTCTCAAGCCAAACAACCTAGAAAACTGCAGCGGTACGCTCACCTTTCAGGGTATCCCGAGAGATAATCTATTTTGTCTATTGATGACGAGACGCTAGGCTGCTGCGAGCTCTGGGAATATGTAATCGGAGGGCTCTCTTCTTAGGAAGGCCGCCGCATGTCACAAAACGAGGGGTCATTGCAATGTAGAACCAGCCTATCACAAATAATTGAAACCAGAAGCTAATACGGCAGGCGCTACATGCTCCACGAACTTTTATGTATTCCCACACCTACAAAGTGCACCTTTCGGGGAGCTGGGGCTGGGGTAGGCCAAATGCAGAATGCGGTAGACAGCAAATCTTACTAAATAAGCACAAAACATGCCTGATTTGAGTGTTGAAAAAAATGCTTAGACTTTAGGTAAGACACTTGGAAATAACATGCCTTCTTCTATAATATTTTCGCTCTTGCATTTGTAGCCGTGTGTTGCCTTTAGTGCTTTTGCATTTGGTACTAGTATTTTGCGCTGCTGTGCCGAGAGCAAAAACCACTGTTAGCCGTAATTTGCAAGTGAGGGGTCTTAAGAGCCTAACGTAAGAGTCCCGCCTGCCTGCCACTTCAAATGGAGCTGGGATATTCTGTAGAGCGGGCTTACAAAGCTTTTAAAAGTCTAATAATTTCACATACTCGGTTTCGACGCCACAATCGAGCTCGGCAAAAGACCTGATGTGATCTGTTTACGAATGGTAAAGACATTAAAATTCATGGCTGGACTGCATTTTGTTAAATTCCATTGCATAGCCGAAGCTTCATTGTGTCAAACTACAACATTTAAATCAATCATGAATCTTCTAAGCAGCATTGATTTGCGGTTACATGGCTCCAAATTTGCCCTTTCATGTTTGGTTTCTACAGTGGGAATGTTTAGTTTAGCGTTTTGCATGAAGCCGTCTCAAACCGGATAGTTCAGCTTACCTCGTGTCTACATGATCTCCAGCAACTACTCTGTGGCATACGGAACAAAAGATGAGCTTGTTTGCTCATTTTCTGTTCTTCATTCTGCTATTTTCCCGTGAGCTCCGAAGACGCTTGCAACAAGGATTTTGTGCTCCACATTTTTAAAATCCAAACATGAAAAAAAATATTCGTAACTCGTACGTCTTCTCGCTGCGGCAATTGTCTCATTGCATCTCCAGGTCAAGCCTGATGCCATCAAGCCTGATATCAGAAGAAAAAGTCGAATAGCGACTTTCACCTTGGGCCGTTTTGCATTGCAAACAGGACCCATGAGAGGAGCCAAAGGAGTGTTGACGCTCCCTCCAAATTAACAGCCTTTGAAACTTTTAGCTAAAATGTTTACGCAAAGGGCAATGATGCTTGTACTGTAAGATTCATATGCAGCGTTGCTAGCTCTTTGCAAGATTACGAGCATTTCCGTTGTGGCCAGAATGGGGTGCCGAATAATGTGCAGAGCATTACTCAGCGTTATCAGCACTTCAGCTCCGTTTGATGTCACCAAAATTGCCTCTTGCGGTGAAACTAAAAGGTGCGTTGCGCTTTAAATCTTTGAGATCTTATCATGGGTACCAGCTCAATTTGCAGACAAGCTATTAGGCAAAGCACGGGCACTTCTGAAGGCGAGCCTTAGTTAGGTCACAAACGTCGAAAGCAGATTTTAGTCGAACAAGAGTACAAGGGAAGAATATTCAAATTACAGTAGCCCTCTTCACGATATCGAAAAGCAGCTAGCACGGTCTATTCCGAAGACAAAGAGCCATGGAGGTCAGGATTTCACCATTTGAGATTCTTTAGGGCTCTTATTTCGTTCTAAAAGCTACTTTCGTGCATAATGGTTCAGCAGCAGCGTTAAGCTGGCAAAAAATAAGCGAATGATGCTCAATTTGTTCTGTTATTGATTTTACAGATTCTACTGAAACACCAAGCTTCACAAGTAAAGCCATATTCATGAATTAGCCATTTTGACGCTGCTTCGTTCCAGGCCTGGATATACTTGCACAGTGCCCTAGGCAACTCAGTGAAGCAGAAACAGACGTGGCAGCAGCTCGAAGTTTGCACTCACCCATGAAACAAAGCTAATGTAACGACTAATTGACTCTAAAATATGCAAAAGTCTTCTGATGCTGCAACAAGAAACTGCTTTCGCAAGGAATATTAGAAACAAAGATACCGTGTCGTCAATTACTTGAGACCTACTCATTTGAGAGTCTGAATTTTAGCCCTTGTAGCTCACAACTGTCCAGCTGACTCCGTAAGCATAAGCTGTCGATTTATAAATGAAATGCTGCCGCTAATGATTGGTTTATGGGGAAAAAAAGATATCAAGCTTGGATTGGGAACACACTCCTCCATTTTCACGTTCGTCTCATGGCTAGCAGGCTTTTGTTAATGAGTTCTAAAGCCCGACTGCGCCCTATTTCCGCCCTAAATAGTTTCAGCTTTAATCAGAGCGTTTTGATGTCAAACGGCAGAAGATTAACGTGTGACCGTTCTTGCTGCCACGTTGCTTTGCTCTCCTCCACACTGTGCATTATAAGCACTGGACATACCTTTCCTGTTTTTCTTTTCTTGTTGAAACCAAACATTAATCTACAGTTAAATCGCTCTTCTTTGAAGCGCTTGGAATAATTATTCGTGAAAAGGCGCACAAAAATATAGCTCCCGGAACGCTGTAGGGGGTCTTTATTTCATCTGGCAGTTAGACTGCACGTGAAAGGTGACTATCTATATATGTATATGCACAACGCACATTTAAAGTTATTGTGCACGTCATCGCCACCTGATTTGGAACCCATATCGGAACGGCGTTGTGCAATGGCCAAATTTCCATCTGTTTTCACACTGCCCTTAATCATATGAGCAAATTTCGCACGCCACAAAGGCACTCAGCACCGTAATGGTCGTGTGGGAAGTTTTGCGCCGAGACAAAAAGCGCGTGATTCATGCATACAAGTTAAAAGCCCCACAGGAGCCAATGCAACTGTAGTCCGACATTAGTAAGAGCTTTCAGCAACTGATTATTCAACCCTGAATTGCGAAAAGAAATATTTGTCTGCTGATCATTGCTCTGCAGAGGCGGTGCAACCTGAATGCATTTGGCTACGGCTTCACCCATTTTTAGCAATCTGACGCACAAACAACAACTTGGCAGGTGCACCCTGACGTGAGCTGAGTGCGAAAACACGCCCTGCCGATTGCGCTGCCACTGCCCTAGAGGTCGTTTTAATGGCGTGGTAGTCTTAAATGGATTGCACGCACTGAATGTAGCATATACGCATGTCTGCTCCCAAAAGTGAATGAGCATTAGAGGTTGTTCACTGCATACAGTCACAAAAAGACAGTCAAGCTGGCAAGGATTAGTACGCCTAACAGGAACTGCTGCGATGGCTCGCTTCTGCGTCCTCCATATCCCTCCGCTCGTCATCTTCGCGGCTTGGCGTCGCTTTCTTGTCATACCATAGAATATAACATACCATAGAAATGCGGCCCCTTTGTGTGCTTCGGACGTGCGCATGCAGCACCTGTGGTTGGCTGTTTTCACGGAAAGCGGGTGAAAGGGCTTAGTCGCTAATTGCAGCATCGAGAGGGAAACCAGTTTCCCCGCTATGCAGTGGAGTTCCGCAGCGGCCTCTGCAGCTTGCGAAGCTAAGGGAACTGTTCCCTTCTGGCATGGATGTTCAATGTGGTTTTACGCCTCGCTGGCGGACTCTCTTGTGCTGCAAGCAGTTATTCTGGGGCATTGTCTCCCATTTCTTCCATTCTGTCATTGTTGAAGTGCTTATATGAGGCGACATTCACTGGGTTTCAGATATACAAACCACGTGCTGCATTGGCTGCCTCTTGCCCCCGGCTCACCACTGGTTTCCCTCTCGATGCTGCAATTAGCAACGAAGTCCTTCCCCCCACTTTCCGTGAAAACAGCCAACCACAGGTGCTGCATGCGCACGTCCGAAGCACACAAAGGGGCCGCATTTCTATGTTATGTTATATTCTATGGTATGACCCGGGGCATTCTACAGGAGACCAGCAGAAAAACAAAAATAAGATGCACTTGCGGGACACTGTACAAAAGAACACAGACGCGATTTACCATGAGCTGTCCTCGAAATCACAGACTGCAACATTATGCCTATGCCTGATTTAAGTGTCTTTTAATTCAGCCTTTGCTCAATTTAAATGTGCTTGCATGCAGCTGCCAGTGCTGCTCCGCTAAAGGAGCAATAAGGCAAGCTTTCCCACCACAGACAGCTTTGGGGTTGGCAGGGCTGAAGCTTAACAAGGTAGCACTCTTGAATTTACAGAGGATAAGAGTGCGACTTGCACGGCAAGGGTTTACTCATCCTACGCAGCCGCTGGCGCCTGCTGGAGCCTTAGAAAGAACGTAGTGGTCACTTTATTTCTAAGGGAGACTTGGTTTAATGTTTTCCTGAAGTATTGCTGAGGCTGGCTGTCACTGTGTGCTGTCACTTGCTTAGCAGCTTATTACGAAATCCATTTAGAAGATTCTGAATTCCAGTTGTGGCTGGCCAGTTGACTGCCAGCATGCAGCGAACAGCTAGCTGCCTAAGGCTTGTCTGCTCCTGCAGCTTCTTGAATTCTCTCCGGGAAAGCATCGACAGCCACGTGGCAGTCGCTGTTATATTCTCAGCACTTAGTGAAGAAACACCAAATCAAGAAAAGCTTTAATCAGCAACTCAGTGTAGAAAAACCAAACCAAAAAGGAATTTAATTTGCTGTAAGACAGGGCGTGGGCCAACGATTTGAAATGGTTGGGATACTATTCTCCCTGCCACAAGTCTGCAATCGTGAATTTCTCTGGTCGTTTGTTTCCTGCCTCCACAGTTTTCCTCATATGGGAATATTATTTGTTTAGCAAAAACATCTGCTGGAACTGACAGTTATGAGGCCGCAACAGAAAGTCTAAAAAAGTAGAAAGCCAATGAACCACTACTTGCAACAGGGCTGCGCAAAGCAGTTCAAAGTGCCGCACATTGTTGTGCAGCAGCGGTCTGCACTCGAACCAGAGATAACTAAACAAAAACATTGGAAAGCGAATGACAAAATAAACAAATAAAGTAATTCTGGGGTTGCTGGCGCTCCTAGACTCAACATGGCGCGAACTGGCACTAGACCCAGCAGCTGACAAAGGGTTAAACGGGAAAAGAAATTCTTTTCGCGACCACCAGCAAAGCCAAGAAGCTTAACGACTCAGCAAACAGAAAAAAACTGCATGCATCGAAAGAGTAGTAGTGCGCTCCAAGGGTTTTCACTTTTGCTGCACATGACTCCCATGTGTTGTGAAAGCACCTGCTGCTGGCAGATCTCTTTTCGGTTTTTTTCCTCTCCTTCAGAGACTGGAGGACCTCAGTGCTTTTTGCTGCCATTTCAGCAGCAGCTGCTGCTGAGCACAGAACACTGCTGCAGCACAGCTGCTGCTGAAGGCTGGGGAGAGCGCAGCCGGAATTCGTCATTATTTCTAAATTAATGCTGCTGACGCAGCACTAATTCAACAACAACAATAAATGAAAATTAAAAATGCGAGAGGCATAAAGCGCTTTAATGGGGCTAAAGCCTCCAAAGCTGCTAAACATGAATGGAAGACTTTCGCACTCCCCGAAAAGAAGAAAATTCAGATGGCAGCAGAAATGGCTCGGAAACCCTAGGATGAAAAGCCCTGAAACTCAGCTCCAGAAAATGCTGAAATCTGCTGCTAATCAAAGCTGCTGAAATAAACAAAACAAAGAGAAAGTGTGCAGTAGTTGTCCCATTAAACCCTGAAATGAATGAAAAGTGTTTGGAGGTGCACAAGCGCTCGGCAAATAGGAAGGTTTCCGTGCCGTGGGGCCTTAAAAGGTTCAAGTTCATTAAGTTAATTCAAATTGAAATTGTTTTTGAACACTAATTGAATATTTTCAGCAACCCCCCTTCACAGAAACAGCTTCACTGCTGCTGCAGGTTGCTGCT
>NW_013653421.1:37500-41647 GCF_000499385.1 Eimeria necatrix
TAGGGTTTAGTCGAATTTACCATAGTTTAGGATAGGACATGGGCGTATTAGGGTTTAGGGTTTCCTAGGGTTTAGGGTTTACAAGGGTTTAGTGCTGAATAGAGTTTCGGCTTTCTCAGGTTTTAGAGCTTACTAGGGACTACGGCGTGCTAGGGTTTAGGGCGTATGAGGGTTTAGGGTTTGCCAGGGTTTAGGGTTTATGAGGGTCTAGGGTTTATGAGGGTTTAGGGTTTATGAGGGTTTAGGGTTTTTGAGGGTTTAGGGTTTATCACCTCAATGAGGGAAAAGTGAGCCTTGAAGGTCTTGGAGGCAAGCCACTGCTCAACTTGGTAGCCGCTGAATTTGTGTTGACTGGCGAGCTGCAGCAGCAGCAGCAGCAGCAGCAGCAGCAGCAGCAGCAGCAGCAGCAGCAGCAGCAGCAGCAACAGCAGCAGTAGCAGCAGCAGCAAGAACTTGAGGGTTTCTTCTGATTCATCCCGTTTACTGGGGTTTGGGGTTTGCTAGGGTTTAGGGTTCGCTGGTGCTTTGCTCAGCGGATTCAAACCGCTGCTGCTGCTGCTGCTGCTGCTGCTGCTGCTGCTGCTGCTGCTCCGCACAAAGAAAATATTCTTTTAAAATTATTTATGGACAGCCGCATGCAACAAAAGAAAATAAACAAAGAAGTAGAAAATGGACATTATTTATTTGTGGGGCCAAAACAACTTTTGCAAATAAATTAAATAAATCAAATAAAACAAATAAGTAAATAAATATGTATTTGCGGCGTTTAAATGTTGCAAATAAATCAAATAAATCAAATACAACAAATAAAATAATAAATCGAATAAAATAAATAAATAAATAAATATGTGTTTCCGGAACTTGAATATTCAAAAGACTCGGGGAACCCGAAACCCTAAACCCTAAACCCTAAACCCTAAACCCTAAGAGTGGCGCACAGCAGCAAATTTGCTGCAGCAAATGTTTTCATTTTTAGACCTTTTGCGCATTTTACATTTAAACAAAAGATGAAAAATAACAAAGCTGCTGATTAACTCCATTTGATTTAAATTCTATTTTAATTAATTTAATTAATTTAATTAATTTTATTCTTATTTGTTTTTTAATTTCTTTGGATTCTCACCCTCAAGAAATCTGTAAACTCAACTCTCCTGGCTTTGTCAATGTCTGCTTGCTCCAGCAGCTTTTCGCCGCTTGCTGTTGCTGCTGCTGCTCCCCGCTGCTGCTGCAGCCGCTGCTGCTGCTGCTCCTCGCGCTGCTGCTGCAGCAGCGCAGCGCGCTGCAGCCGCTGCTGCAGCAGCCGACGCAGCAGCGCAGCAAGAGTCGCCCAGCCTCCTGTAGCCAACGCGGTGTACCTGCAGCAGCAGCAGCAGCAGCAGCAGCAGCAGCAGCAGCAGCAAAGTGTGGGGCTCGCCAGCTGCATGCAATTGCAGCAGACATTTGGAATTAAATGCATTTTCGTTTTATTTCTGATATTCATTTAAAGACTTTTTAGCTTTTAAAGTTTATAAAAGTCTTTTTATTCATTTTGCAAAAAGCAGCAAATATGCAGAATTGCAAAACCACAACAAGCAGCAAAATGCATTTTTAATTTTAAAAAGAATTATCTTTTTTGCTGCTGCATTTAATTTAAAAAAGTTCAAAAATGAAAAAACTTTTCCAAAAGTGTCTTCAAATGGATCTTTTTGAAAACAGCAGAATGCAAAAAGTCAAGAGCAGCAGCAGCAGCAGCAGCAGCAGCAGCAGCAGCAGCAAAACGGCATTTTCGAATTTTTTCGGAATTTGGATTAAAATACATTAAAGTGAACCGGAGAAAAAATAAAATAAAATGAAATAAATTAAAAATAAACAAAAAGGATTTAAAAAGCAAAAAAGAACAAAATTGGAACCAAAAAGACAAACCTCGCGAACTCCCGCGACAGCTTCTGCTGCACTGCGAACTTTTGCGAAGATATGAAAGAAGACAAAACAGCAGCAATTGCAAAGTCCACATCCAAAGAAGAAACTGTCGGAGACAGTCGCATTTTCGCGTTCGCCTCCGATATCCGCAGCAAAGACTCCACGTGCCTGCAGCAGCAGCAGCAGCAGCAGCAGCCGCAGCAGTAGCGGTAGCAGCAGCAGGGGTAGCAGCAGCGGCGGTAGCAGCAGCAGCAGTAGCAGCAGCAGCGGTAGCAGCAGCAGCAGTAGCAGCGGTAGCAGCAGCAGGGGTAGCAGCAGCGGCGGTAGCAGCAGCAGCAGTAGCAGCAGTAGCAGCGGTAGCAGTAGCAGCGGTAGCAGCAGCAGCGGTAGCAGCAGCAGCGGTAGCAGCAGCAACGGTAGCAGCAGCAGCGGTAGCAGCAGCAGCAGTAGCAGCAGCAGCGGTAGCAGCAGCAGCAGCTGCACGGATAGCTACAAAGTGAGAGAAGGGAGTGTGCAGGAAGCAAAAGGAGATGCCGCAGCGCCAGATGAAAAGAAGCAAACAGATAGACCCAAAACCCTAAACCCTAAAATAGGGTTTAGTCCAAGAGTTGCCACCTCAGAGACAAGAAGAAACCTTGAAGAATACTTTAACTAGTTATTGCTTCCTCAACCCCGAAAAGCTAAACCCTGAAACGTGGTTTGCTGAGCTCGCTCCCCTTCAAACCCTAAACCCTAAAAAAGGGTTTCGCGGCTAGAGAGTCGCCTCAGCTGGTGCGTTCTTGCACGCTAACCCCTAGCACACAGAGCCCCAAATTCTAGCCGCTATCGACCAAACCCTATTTTAGGGTTTAGGGTTTATTACCTCAGAGTCAAGGGAAGACCCCCCGAAGCTGCAGCACGGCGCCGCAGCTTCGCGTAGAAAGAAGACAGTTTGCTGCTGAGGGCGGGAAGGGAGCAGTCAAATGTGGGGTGGCAGTAGGCCCTGCAGCAGCAGCAGCAGCAGCAGCAGCAGCAGCAGCAGAAGGGGACCTTAGTGTGAGCAGTTTATAACAAACTCATAAGCTACATTTACTTGCTGCTAATGCTGGTGGCAGATCGGCAGCTGCTGCAGCAGAAACAGCAGCAGCAGCAGAGGCACCCGCAGCAGAAACAGCAGCAGCAGCAGAGGCAGCAGCAGCAACGACAGCAGCAGCAGCAGCAGCAGCAGCAGACCTTGCGTAGAGAATATATTTTTGCAGCAGCTCCTGGTCAATGGGCTCGTGGGCCTCCAGGGCTTTCATTTGTGTCTCCAGGCGCTCCATTTGCTGCTGCGGCAGCTGCTGCAGCAAAGAGACTGTGGGGTGGTGCAGCTGGTGGTTGCTCAGCACATACTGGGCCAGCGCAAAGTCCTCGTCCGCGTCAGGCTGCAGCAGCAGCAGCAGCAGCAGCAGCAGCAGCAGCAGCAAGGGGCAGAGGCATTAGAAGCAGCAGGAGGCAGCAGCAGGAGGAAACAGCAGCAGCAGCAAGGGGCAGGGGCATCAGAAGCAGCAGGAGAAAGCAGCAGCAGCAGCAAGAGACAGTTGCGGCAGAAGCAGCAGGAGAAAGCAGCAGCAGCAGCAAGAGTTTGCAGCAGCAGAGGCAGCAGCAGCAGCAGCAGCAGCAGCAGCAGCAAGGGCAAAACGACGAAAATCAGCTAAAAAAATCAGCAACGACAAAAAGTAGAAGCGAATAAATGCATCAAAACGAATCAAAATAAATTAAATTAAATTAATAAAATAAAATAAATAAAATTAATTAAATTAAATTAAATTAATTAAATTAAATTAATTAAATTAAATAAATAAATAAATTACAATATCTCTCAAGACACAAATGAGGTCAAAGCGCGACAAAATTGGATCGCTGAGATCCACATTTTCTTTGAAGGTGTAGGAGGGGATATAGCGGCCTGAAAATAAATAAATAAATAAATAAATAAATAAATAAATAAATAAATAAATAAATAAATAAATAAATAAATAACAAAATAAATAAATAAATAATAATTATAATTAATTATTTAAATTTAATTAATATTATTTAAATCAACAGTTATTCCAAATCTGTGAACTAAGGCGCTTCGCCTTTCACCAGTTGATCATGCAAATGCACAACGAAGCGCCACAGCAGCAGCAGCAGCAACACAGCAGCAGCAGCAACACAGCAGCAGCAGCAACACCCTCCCCCCACCCGCCCCCTGCCTCCAGCAGCAGCAGCAGCAGCAGCAGCA
>NW_013653422.1:0-2199 GCF_000499385.1 Eimeria necatrix
CGCCCCTGCAACACCGAAATATAGAGCTACGTTGGCGCGAGTGAGCTGCTGAGGCCTCATATTCGACACGCAGATGAGATCGGCCTTGAGAGACTGTTGTGCACCATTCTGGCTGCAGAGCATGCCTGCTGAGTACCCAGACATTGCATGCTGATAGACACAATGGCAACGTTTTAGCGGCGGCAAGCGCCAAGACGAAGTGAGCAGCAAACGCGCCGCTTGCGCCGCTGCAGGTAGTGCATTGGTTTAGACAGCCGCCTTTAACAAGCGAATCCTTGATGTAGCGATGATAGTTCTGAAATGGCATGCCGTGGAGCGCTGCTTTGTGAACGGTTTGGAGGCGCAGTACTCAACTTGTGACGCACATCTTTCGCTCCCAACAAGTGCTGGCGCTGTTTTCTGGACCAAAGAGTTAACGCTTGAGAAGGACACATTAAGCACCACAAGTCGTAAACGTGTGTAAATGCGACGGTCGTAGTCCGTGCCAGTCATGTTCTTCGCTGTAGTCATTTCTTCACGTTTTTCTTGTGTGCCTGCCTTCAAGATACTCTGGTGCAGGCACTAGAAAGCAGCTATATGCAGCTGTATTCAGAGTATTATGTTGCGGGCATGGAAACAAAAGGAAGTGCGTGGCTTGAAAAACATGTCGTTAAATAGGTAACACGAGTTTCACACAGTGCTGATTTTCAAGCACAGTGGACGTTGCTGCTGCAGAGATTGGATGCGGGCGCATTCTAAAGCGAATCGTCCATGAGGCAGGATATGCAGTTGTATGAAATATTGTTTCGGTGGTATGAACGAACTAAACTGCGCTAGTGGAAAAGAGACTAGATAAAGTCGTGGCTTCAAGTGTGCAACGCGCATTGTGGAATGAACAGTGTCCCAACCACATGTTATGGCCGCGCCATGAAGATGAAGTGACGCTTTGTGAAGCTGCTGCAGAAGGACACAATCAGCTCGTGTCTCACACCATAGTCGCGAGAACGCAACTGTGTGTCCTCACCATTGCAAAGTTTCCGCAGCGGAATCTGTAAATGGTAGGTACATGCACACTGAAATGAAACACGTGCTGCGCATGTACATTCGGCATGCGTCGCGCCTGCGCCAATTTAGTGCCTCGCATCGCGTTTATTCTGTGAGATCATTGGCTCATTTAATGCATGAATTGTGTTGTGAATTTCGGCTCATTGTGTTCTGGTTCATGCTTAATATGACTGAGTACACAGCAAATGCGCTTCCACAATTATAGTTGCGGCATCACTAAAATGTCAACACTTGGAGCAGGTCTGCGTCTGCTGAGAAGAACACCACGATGTACCAGGCATTTAGGAGTTGTAGCGCTGCCACTGCCCTATGCTGCTCGCCGGGCCGCACCTTCAAAAGCATTGGCAGCAAAGAAACAGTGTGACCAAGAGTCTCTTCACCACAGAAAGTCCCCGAAGCAAGGAGGCGGCGAGTTTTTGAGCGGCTAATGACAGGCGTGCACAGTGTTCGCTGATCAGTGTGTAAACGGTGTAGATTTACATGCCTGCATGTACTGCTACGCCATAAGCGACGGAGCCGAAATTGTAAAGTCTCCGAAACTGCACGATGCATAAGCATTGGTGGCGTCTGTACATCCGTGAATCTTGGATTTTTGTGGACGATGCGTCACGACATGTCGCATCAAAGACTGGCTCTCGTCAGTGATGCTATTTGGAAAGCACAAGCAGCTGACTAGGCACGGATGAAATGAATGTCGTCCGCTGACCATGCCTTTGACGCGCATGCTGCGCTGCGACGTAATAGGTGAGCAGGCACAACATTACCGGTGCCAGATCGCGGCAGTTCTAGCTCGAAGGCGCAAAAGCATGTTTCAGCACCACTTTTAACAGCTCGAGATCTGTGCATACCAGTTTGTTTTGCACTTGCGACAAAGTGTAAACGCTGTACTCAAAATTCCATGTTGGTTGATTTGCCGGAAGGGCCGCGTCGGAGAGTTAGGGGATATGCAACGTGCCTTTTGAAAACAAGTTTGTTAAGCGCCAGGATGTGTTCTTTCGGGTACGAGATGATTTGATTTGCCTAAACAGTGCAGTGCTTTTGCTGCATTGAAAATTTGATTTCGGGGTGAACTTGGGGTCATTTCTTGCCTCCAGTAATTCGGCATAGCTGGTGGCGGCAGCTGCTATATCGCTTGTATGAATGTGATGTGGTAGC
>NW_013653423.1:0-1653 GCF_000499385.1 Eimeria necatrix
CTTCTGTTGTTTTATACAGGCCGGCATTGTGGCGTAGACGATCGGTATGACCCCGCTCTCGATGAGCACATGAACGACAATTCACACAATTTTGTTTTTCAACTGTAACAGTATTGTGGTTGAGGCTGCGCACACTTTGTCGTCATGGCAGTTTCTAGTTGTCCAGGGCTCCGGCACTTTTTGCTGTCTCTTCCAGCGAGCAGCGTTCGCCTGTTCAGCGCTAACGGCAACATCTCAGTAGGGATGTCTGTGAGCAATAGTGCTTGTTTCCGGAAGTTAACGCATTACTTCAGGAAGTGCTTCGATACTGCAGGATGTGCGTTTATTGCATGTCATACCAAACAACAGGCGGGGGGTGCCTTGGCGATATGGACCACGCAGTTGCATCGCCACGTCAAAGGTTTGCACGTGTGCGCCGTCAAAGAGTAGGCATACGCTTGTGTCGTGGCACCTTTGACTTCTCTTTCAAGGACATCGGCACATGTTTTTGATTTGCGATGTAATGCCCTATATTCGAGTTGAAGCTTCCACATTCAATGCTGACATTTCAGACGCCTCCGTGACAGTTTCTTATGTAGAGCTACCGATAGGATATCTTGCAGCTTACAGATTGTCTCGATAGACTTCACAGACCGGGGACTGCACGAGGAGGTCAACTTCTTCAGCACATGAGTTAGGTTTGATGCATGCAGCACACAAGGCAAGAGTAACGCCCACGGAAGTCGGTGCATCCCTTTGGTGCTCGCGCCATTGCCTGGTCGAGTTTGGCAGCCAATTGTGTCTCATCTAGTTCAGCGCTAACGGCAACATCTCAGTAGGGATGTCTGTGAGCAATAGTGCTTGTTTCCGGAAGTTAACGCATTACTTCAGGAAGTGCTTCGATACTGCAGGCTGTGCGTTTATTGCATGTCATACCAAACAACAGGCGGGTGCCTCGGCGATATGGACCACGCAGTTGCATCGCCACGTCAAAGGTTTGCACGTGTGCGCCGTCAAAGAGTAGGCATACGCTTGTGTCGTGGCACCTTTGACTTCTCTTTCAAGGACATCGGCACATGTTTTTGATTTGCGATGTAATGCCCTATATTCGAGTTGAAGCTTCCACATTCAATGCTGACATTTCAGACGCCTCCGTGACAGTTTCTTATGTAGAGCTACCGATAGGATATCTTGCAGCTTACAGATTGTCTTGATAGACTTCACAGACCGGGGACTGCACGAGGAGGTCAACTTCTTTAGCACATGAGCTAGGTTTGATGCATGCAGCACACAAGGCAGGAGTAAAGCCTACGGAAGTCGGTGCATCCCTTTGGTGCTCGCGCCATTGCCTGGTCGAGTTTGGCAGCCAATTGTGTCTCATCTGCTCGAAGCCAGGTGGAATTTCGGAGGGTGCTGCGCAATTCTGTCCGTGCATACTCCAGCACGCAACCACGTGAGTGCGGCACGAGTCATGAAGCAGGGTGCTGCGAACTGCATGTTGCATGCAAACGGCGAAATCCTGTTGCAGGCATAAAAAATCGGAAGGAGATGCACACAAATGATAGTCGCTTGTTTTGTGTTCTTCTGTGCATGGTAAGACAGAATGACGTTCATTTATTTGACGTGATCCCGACGGAGCAGGATGTCAGTAGCGCAGAATGCGTGTTACGGATG
>NW_013653424.1:0-2100 GCF_000499385.1 Eimeria necatrix
ATTGTTGGCGATGGTGTCGTTCAGTGATATACACCTAAAGTGCTGAATTCATTCGTAGCACAAAGTGCAATTTTGCGCTCAGCATTTCTCGGTCTCATGACGTGGGTGCGTGGCATTGGAGGCTAAATTCGAATTTCTTCGAGGTAGATCTTTTGGAGCCGATAGGAGTATCAAAGTGTGTCCTGGCGATCCTTGTAGCCTCGAGGAGCGGTAGAGTATGGCGAGCAAAAATTATTCGCCGCAGCGCTGGCGTGGTGCAAACGTCTTCGCCGCAGTGCGGGCATAGTACTGTGAGCTGGAACGCCTAGGAACCGCATATCGAGCAAAGGCGAAGCTGTGGTTTTGATATTTTGTGACAATATGACTAGCTCGGGCACAAATAAAGATATAAATGCATGCGAAGCCGGCACTTGTTCCTGTCCAATGAAGCCGACTCCTCACTGTAAATGGGTGGTTTACAAATCGGCATCATGTTCGTTTCGGGATTCGCCAATGCGCATATCATGGTGAAGACTGATAGACTGGTTAGGATGAGTAAGCACACATTACTCTAGCTGTCAAACTGATAGAGCCATAGAAATGGGCCATCATGCAAGTCCATAAAAGCATGCCGCGTGTGAAAGAAGCCAGATGCGAATGCCTACCGACAAGGAAAAAATTAAGATTTTACAGGTTCGTAGAGTTCTGGGAGCTTTCTGATGTACTGATGCGATCACCAATGGATGCGCTAGAAGCTGCATGACGGGAAAAGCATATCAAGTATGGAACATGACATAAGAGCCACCAACCATTGAAGAGACAAGAGACGCGCTACCCTGATATTCCTCGAGAGGAATGCGAAGTCACCGTATTCAACAAAAGACTTACTACTCTTGCAGCCTCCTCAGTAGCCAGCTAAGGCAAATGCAGAGCATGGGATTTCGAGAAGAAGATGCAGCGTTTTAGACCTTGATACAGCATTCATCCCGAGCTTGTTTGACGAAACACTCAAAATGCCTGCCCAACGCGACGCTTTGGAATACAACAAAACTCCTCCAGTCATTCTCTTGAACGTATCCTCACGCAAACGCTCACAAGGAGAAAGGCGTGGAAACGTACCAGCTGCATTTTAGAAAGGGTCCTCCATCCTGAGTATTTCGCGATTCTCAGCGCGTATGGCTCTACCTCGTTTGACGCCCACTCAAGGCTTGATGCAACAGACTGATGGAACACTTCCCGTCTGCAGTTCATTCAAGCTGGAGAAATGCAGCAAGTCTTCTGACTGGCCAAGGCACAATGATCATGCCAAGATGCTCCTTAAGTTGGCGAAGCCCACAACATCCCTCCAAATTAGTCTGCCAATCTGGAGAGATGAAAATAATCAAAGCACATAATCGCGCCTGTGTTTGTATTAGAACAAAATGCTCGTCACAACGCATCTTGTGTTTGGAGGTTGAAAGCTTCTCACATTTGTTGGCGATGGTGTCGTTCAGTGATATACACCGGGCAAAAGCATACCAAGTATGGAGCATGAGAAAGGAGCGACGATTCGACTGCCAGACAAGAGACGCCGTACCGTGATGTGCCGCGAGAGCAATGCGAAGTCACCGTATTCAATGGCAGACGTATTGCTGAGTTTGCAGGCTTCTCAGTAGTCAGCTAAGGCAAATGCAGAGCATGGGATTTCGAGAAGAATATATAGGCTTTTAGACCTTGATACACCGTTCATCTCCAGCCTGTTCAACGAAGCACTCAAACTGCCTGCCCAACGCGACGCTTTGAAATACGAAAACACGCCTCTAGTAATTGTCTTGAAGGTATCCTCACGCAAACGCTCACAAGGAGAAAGGCGTGCAAACGTACGCTCTGCATTTTGGAGAGGGAACTCCATCCTGTTATTAAGTATTTCGCGATTTTTCGCGCAGATGACTCTACCTCGTCTAACGCCCACTTGAGGTTTGATGCAACAGACTGATGGAACACTCCCTTTTTGCAGTTCATTCAGGCAGGAGAAATGCAGCAATTCTCCTGACTGGCCAAGGCACAATGATCATGCCAAGATGCTCCTTAAGTTGGCAACGCCCACAACATCCCTCCAAATTAGTCTGCCAATCTGAAGAG
>NW_013653425.1:0-2421 GCF_000499385.1 Eimeria necatrix
AAGACCGTGGAAGGCCAAGCAAACAATGCTTGAGTAAAGCATGCAGTTTGCCAGCGGATGAGCGGACGCGCAGATGATTGTTGCAGAGGAATTGCGAACAGAAGCCCCAGATAAATACGCAACGGCACCAACCAACACAAAGTCTTACATATAAATCAAAGACGAGGGTCTACGCACAGCTCTATAAGAAAACCAAGTAGATCACACATCTGGGGTGCGAGCCACATATGTAAAAGTGCTGCATTCGGTATGTCCTGCTCTAACGCTGATACAATGACGTACGGCTGAAAAACACCTACGAAAATTATCCAGAACCGTTTTCAAAAGCACAGTTTAAGGCTTTTCAAAGCACAGCGATAACCATGAAACCAGGGGCTCGCTGCGGCATTTGCAAAGCTTTTCAAAGATACAGAAAAACATATCTCGCGTGGACGATTGCGTGATAGTAGCTTCCTCGGAAAGACCTAAGCTGACTGTATGTGCGCAGCAGATGGTGCCACAAAGCATGTGCTTCGGCGGGAAAAATTGTATTTTTAAGAACTCCATATCTGAACAAATCAGGTTTGTTGGCGCAAAGCTTCGCGCGTTTATAGAACGCACACTAACAAAGCGCAGTACTTAGCGAACGGATTTTGTCGGCTTTTACACTGCCATGCATTCTAAAGGCAGAGGTTTCCTTCGTACATTTGGTTTTCAAATATCTTTTAAAGGGCATTTTGAGCAAGGAGGAATATGCTGCATCAGGTCGCTTTCCCCGGAGGCGATCCACTCTCTATCAGCCGTTTGCAATAACAAGAAATACATGCACTGGCTCTTCCACTTTCCTCTGCATCAAAAACGATGGACCTGCCCGCAGCCGCCTCATATGTTAGAGTAGCTGTTTAATTTATCAGTGTCGTGCACTTGTTGCAGGACAGGGAAGGCGCGCAGGCAGTTGCCTGAAGCTGTCAAAGCATTGCGAACATTCATATTGCCATTTGACTTGCTGGAGATAAAATATATGGATATCTATGCGACGAAGGGGCCCATAGATGCGTGCTTTTGGAATTACCTCTGACTTTGAGAAGGCGCGCAGATATTTCGTGTGCTATCACGCGCACCTTCACTGCGGCGCCTGTCTGCATTCGAAAACTCGTAACCTTCTAGACGGCACTTCCATGAAGTAATAACCAGGCGGTAAGAGGTCGTCAGAATAGTTGTCAAAACCGACAAGAGTATCTGATATTTGCAATATTTGACACCGACTTGCTGTAAGTGTCTGCTGGCGTTCGGCAGGTCAGCAAGTGGCACGATAACAACAGAACGCGCAGTAAATTACAGTCGCTCTTTTGGTCTCATTACTAGGCGTCGAATAGTTCACAACTATAGGTTTTTTATTATAATGCCTCCGCTTTTTCGTTGCCTCCATACTTGACCTGGCGTCTACAACACTGTCATTCAGCCCAACAACAGAACAGCGCACAGCCTTTCATGCGAGTGCAAACTACATGGTCGTCAGAATGATTCGCAGAGACTTCATGCAAATCGGTCTGACACAAAATGTAAGCAATGCTTGCCTTTCGAAAGATTTTAGCACTCATCGAAATTTGGAGAAGCACCCAGCCAACACATGCAAAAACACTATTGCACTTTGCCTCTGCAAGCCGCCGATTACGCTTGTTCTGCTTGTTTTTCATGAACGTGGACCTGCTAAACATACGCTGATCAGCTGCTTCTGCACATGCGTAGCAGCCAGTGATCATTGCATCCTTTAAAAGTACACTGGCGTCCACTGCTCCACGGGCGCTGACATTGCTTTTTCCATGTTGAGATCAACTGCAAGCCTTCCAGAAAAATAAATGTAACTCTTCAGCATTTCAATCGCAAACGCTGCTGTCAAGCTTTGTTCCACATCACGAAGTCGTTTTCACTTTAAAATGAAAGCCAAAAAACTTTTCGCAGAAATGCATAAGTAGCAAATCATCGTGACCTACGAAACAGATGGTGAATCTCCGTGATTAACAATTTGCGCCAGCGCACATCATCTAGCAGCCACACAAAACTGAGGCTTGCACCAATTGTTGTGCAAAGTTATACTTCTGCTAGTTGCAAAAGTACACGCATGAAACAAGGCGTTGCACAGTTCTGAAATCTGCAACCACGCACCACCTGAGCCGTCCACATTTCTTAGAAACATTAAAGTCGAAACACTAATTTTCAATCCGCTCCCAGCAGTTTATTGCATTTTATATGAGGAGACTGCACTTCAGATGTTCGCATGCTGTAATGTGGTATCGGGGTTTCAAGCAAAATAAAAGTTTCGCTTCGTTGATAACGCAGACATTTGCAGTGATGCAGACGACGAAACAGTTTGTGGCCATTATGGCGAATCCCCAACCCTTATCAGTGAAGCTCATTGCATTCACTTGTTGCGATGAGTTA
>NW_013653426.1:0-2382 GCF_000499385.1 Eimeria necatrix
GTTAAGAGTGATGCCGGCAGCAGCTGCCAGAGCAGGTGAGCTCTATGATTTAGTGTCGCACGAGAGACGTATCGGGAATTTTCTAGCAGCGGAGGAGGATGCAAATGCTGCGTTTGACATAGGGTACGAGATAGAGGGGCTCTTTGCCTGTATGACACACAGGCCGTACGATTCGTAAACATCAGGAAATGCGAGGCGACTCATTTCAGCCACTGCTGTGCAGGCAGAGTTCGCTATCGTGCTTCGAGCTTGTTGTAACGGCAATATGAATTTTCTTTGGGCTTGGTCATATGCGTGATGAAATGTCACTTTGTGTGCATTGTGTATCCACGGACGTACATTGCCAGGCTCACAGCTATTACGTCGTAACGTTTTGCACTCCTTGTCCCTACCTATCGAGATATGGTATAAGGCGTTTGGGCATTCTTTGTCGCTACTCGGCTCCGTTTGTGGCTTTTGGCACAGCGGTAGAATCTGGTATATTTTGTTGGCCAAATAGGTGGGCAATCAGGGACCCAAATGCTTGCGGCCCCTTAAACACAATTCGAATGCTCTTCACCAGCTCGTGCGTCTTGCTGAATTTATAATTGTCTTAGTGGTGCTGGCTATGAGCAAATTTGGGCGAGACTCGAAAGGATAAGATTTTAAGTGTGAATAAAGCCCCATTGAGTCGGTCCTGGTTGTTTGCCTACATGTGCGCCCCTGCAACGTCACACGCAATTTGTAGGCAAGACTCTCTGACCAATCTATGAAAACTCAGTTTTGTCTTCTATGCATAAAGTTGCTTACAAAGCCTCTGAATGCGTCGCTGAACGAAGACGAATTCGCTATGTGTGCGCTTTTGCATTAGTGTATTTCGACTGTAAAACCACCG
This sequence comes from Eimeria necatrix, assembly GCF_000499385.1. NCBI lineage: Eukaryota > Apicomplexa > Conoidasida > Eucoccidiorida > Eimeriidae > Eimeria > Eimeria necatrix. The sequence goes on from NW_013653426.1 coordinate 875, forward strand.
TCGGGTCAGACGTTTTGGGGATTAAGCCCTCACTGTGCGTTGACCATGAAGTCAAGAGGAATCTCGTCGGTCTCGGCACGCCATTAGCACTGACAGCAAACAAGGTGGGAGAGTGCTTGAAAGTACACTTAAGCATGAAACGCCTCGGCTCACGGAGGTTTTTCCGCCCCCAAAGCAATGAAGCTAAGCTACATAAGGTTCTGTGAAGTTTGCTTTTGTTCTGTATCCGATGTGTAGCTGGAAGTGCGGTCCTTGCACTGGTGCACTCTTTGCATTGTTTCATTTTCTCGACACGCCATAAACAGTCTTCCTAGCCATTCGCTCCTGATGATGTGTGCTGAAATCGGGAATGTAGATGGCCAACCGAGCTTCGTTGTGTCACACATGTTTATTTCTCTATCTTATGGCTGCGTCCTGCATCGAGAAAAATCGCGTTGCCGATAATGCTCGTGTCGTCACTAAGTGATTCAAGTATTGGAAACGTTGTATTGATTACCTTCGTTACATTCGCAGAGATCCCACTTAATGCATCTAGGAAGTACGCGAATCTCACACAAATTTGTAAATCCCCAAAACACGCAAAATTGTAAAAGCCCCAAAGCGGGCTTGAGCGGAGCCACTAGTTAAGAACCTGTTTCTCTATATACTGCAGAATCCACGTTTCGAACTATTTCTTGCTCATCATTGGGCAACTATTTTGTGCATCCGCTTCGCATTATCATCTTAAGAGGAAAAACACTGACGCCGTGTGCATGGTAACGTCCAGGAAGTGAGCCGAGCGAGGCTCCCGTTCGTCACTTGATGGCCTCTCGTGACTCTTGGTGCATAGGTAGAGCTTGCCGCTCGAATATCCCTCACGAGCTGTGGCACATCAGCGCAGGAGACGAGTACACTTAAAAACTTTGTGGAAATCATGGAGGCAAGCAACCCAAGCTCTGTGACTTTTAGGAATACCTGTACCGCGCAGCGTACTTCTACTTTGCCTTTGAGAGATGCATCATACGGTTTTCTTCATGAAGCCATTCGGTCATAAGTCATGCAGTCCCCAACCCTGTGTCCTGTTTCTTTTTCAATAGGGCGTACGATATATCAACTTAGGGTTGTTTGTGGGCAGTAGTGGCTATAACGTATGTGCGGCGATTTCTACAAGCAAAGTGGCTTCTAGTGAACCCATTCATTTCGTCGTTGTATTACTTCCCTTTATACGTGAAAGCAGGCGCTTTTTGTTGCAAACTGCATTTTCAAATCAGTGACGTAGGAGCTGTGGTGGTGTGGGATGCCATCTTGTTGAACATTTTGTTGAAATGAATGTCTGCGGGGATGGGCAGATGTTCTGCCGTGGTGTTTCAAAGCTCCGGGATCTCCGTATTGCATAGGCGTGAGAAAAGATGATTTCAAGTGAGTACGTTGTAGCATGCCAGCACAACTGCAGATAATCCGATAAGAAGAGGACGATTACATGCGCACTCAGCTTGTGAGCCTTATAGAGATATGAACCCTCAGAAGCA
>NW_013653427.1:0-2687 GCF_000499385.1 Eimeria necatrix
TCAGACGTAGAGCGGCGCGTCGCCACGCATACCGCAGGCGGCGAATCCAAACGCATGGTTTGGCAGGGAGTAGGCGTTCAAAGGATAAGCTTTGGAGCGACGGTTTCGGTCGTCTCGACTGGCGTTGGCTTGCCGTCGCTGCAAACACAAATTTTGTTGTCACTGGGGCTTTTGCGCGGATGCTACGACGTGTCGCGCACAACTGTCGTTCTTTTATATGAGCTTCATGCAAGTCCCGTGTCGACAGTTGAAGCGTTGGGAAGTGCCGCACACAGGAGCTGCGTTTTTTTTTTATTAGGGCTGTTGCATTTCCCATGACGGCTGTTGATGTGTTTTTATCACGTTTCCTGCTGCACTGTGTGACGCAATTGTCTTGAGGTTGGAGCGCAAATTGTCCTGACGTGTGCGCGAGTATGGTTGATGCGCTTTCTAGCAAGGCATTAAGTCTCAGATTCGCAGAGAACAGCCGTCAGTGCTTCGTTGTTCGCCACCACGAGAAGCACCATTTTCACGGTGCCATAGTGATTGCTTTTCCAGTGGAGTGCAGAGTGCAGAAATATGGGCTCACTCACCTTACGCCTTTGCAGAAAGTGCGTGCGCGAGATATGGAGAGTCGTTAAGAAACTCACGAGCAAATGCGATGAGCGAGAACCCCTCAATATCGTTGCTTGTCGCACTCCACTCGTAGCATTCACTGCAGCATTGTATTCCAGATGAAAAAATGTATTATTGTATATGCACAGGCTCATACGCACAGCTTGTGTCATGCATACGCATTAACACGCATGGACATAGGTAGACGATGTACGTGTGATTTCAGGAGTTTGAAAGCCCTCATTCTGTGAGGACGCTGCGCTGCTGATATTGAGATACAGCCCGTTCACGGTATGTGAATTGCTCACTGACGACAATGACGGCAGTTGTGGGCCATCACCGTTTGGTTGGACGTGCAAGGAGCTCTTTGATGCACAAAATGTGTCCTGTGGAGTATCAGTATGCCTTTGCGTCATGTCCAGCCAGTATGTGAAAACCGAGGCTGTCAAGCGCCTCGTTTTCAGGTTACGTACGGGCATGGGGGTTTGTGGACGCAGACGCGATGTGCGCTTATGGAGAACTGCCATACGTGCGGTGTCGTTGCGTTTGCGACGGTTGCTCTGCGGCATTTGTGACAGTTGGAGGGATAGGCGCCATGCTCAGGGTGTCCGCGCGGCTCATCGCGCTATTTTGTGACATGGAAGCCTGTTAGAAAAATGTGGGTGGGCTGCTAGTGTGCTCATAGCGCGCTTCACACCAGCCAAATACATTCTTTTGAAAGTCCAATACCGCCGTAAGATCATAATCAGAACTTGTCAAGTAGAAGTACACATTTTGTCATGTTGTACAGTCAACCCCCAAGACTTCTTCTCAAACAGTCACCGACATCTGCACGTCAGTCTCGCATTCTCTTCGGGTCGCGTTCGTGATTTGAAGCGCCTCTAGCGAACTTTGTTAATCAAACAAACGTTTTTCACGTGTACACTTTGTATTCGACATTTCGGCGGAGTTGCGCATGACCCAGCACCGCAATTGCACTGGGCAAAATGTTTTCGCAATGGCGCAGTATATGGCATGGCGAACTCTACTGCCCGATGCTTTGGAAAGCGCAGACGGACACAGGCTTATGCTGTGTCATCGAAAGGGAGCATTGACGTTACAGGGAGTGTGCCCAAGTTTTCAAGAAGCGTGTGCATGCGGTTATGCTTTTATATAATGGGTTAGGCGGCCATGATATGCTCGACGTTTAGTTGCAAACATGTGTACTTAGCCAGAGTCTGAGCTATTGCTGGTGCTGCAAGCACATAACTGGGGGAAAGAGCGTCGGTGTTTCTTTGCCGAGCGTTTCAAATTTCAGTCCGCCGCATGCGCGCAGCAAATGGCAATATCGGACACAGCGAGCAGCAGCTAGCACCCTGCTGCTTTTCGCCTGGTAAGCCTGTAAGCGTGTAGAGTGTGGACGCTAGATTTTCCTAGGAAACAAGAAGCCCACCGTGAAGCCATGGATGCGCCGACCAGTTGCAATGTGCTCACTCGCGCCACGCTCCGTATAAAATCATGTCACTGTCGCAATCTACTCCAGTGCCGTTTGGACGATGACTCCTAAACACGCAGGCAAAAACTCTGTCTTTGTCCAGACGTTTGCGACGCGTAGTTTTGTAGTGTCGGCGGTTGTACTGCATTCAGTTCCATTTGCTTTGTGTTGCGTTTCGAGGTGCAGCAACACTGGGCTGCGACAAATACTCGGCATTATGCTGACTGAGGTTTCGGTTGTTTTTCTTTTCTGCCTGTGCCTGATGAAATACTGACCGCTTCAACCAGCGCTCCTGACGTTTGGAAGTCCCTTCTTTCTACCTTGCGGTAAGCCCGTGAGTGAACGTAGATTAATCAAAAGTATGCGTTGCATGCTGCCGGCTTGTGCAGGTTTGTTGCGAGCATAGTGGGGACTGCCAGGCTCGAACAAACGCACCACGCGTTTTGTGTGACGTTTTGCGGCAAGTGACGTTTTCTCGTGAACTTCAAAGATCGCAGCGATTGTGTCGTGACTCATCAATTAAGGGGGTTTGCCGTCATGGACCTGGCTGTTTCTGACGTTCTGCGTTTGGAATTGTGACTCGGTTCGCGCTTCGACCCGGCGAGAAAGGACGTTATAC
>NW_013653428.1:0-32500 GCF_000499385.1 Eimeria necatrix
TGCAGCAGCAGCAGCAGCAGCAGCAGCAGCAGCAGCAGCAGCAGCAGCAGCAGCAGCAGCGGGCGGCGCCGGCGGACTGCCCGCCGCCGTGGCCGCGGAGCGACAGCCCGGGCGCGGGCGAGAGGCCCGCAGCCGCCAGCAGCAGCAGCAGCAGCAGCAGCAGCAGCAGCAGCAGCAGCAGCAGCGGCGGCGCGGCGCGCTGCAGCAAGCGGGCGCGGCGGGGGGCCCTCTACTCCGAGGGCGATCTGCTGCGGTGGTTCCTCGACGTGCCTTCGCCTCCAGATGATTATCCTTTTTCGATTTTCTCTTTCGTGAGAGCAGCAGGAGGGGGCATAGGCTGGGCGCGGGGCCTCTACGGCAAAATGGCAGCAGAAGAGGCTTTGCTGCAGCAGCGCCCGCCCCCCCCAGCAGCAGCAGCAGCAGCAGCAGCAGCAGCAGCGGCGGCGGCGGGGGCAGGGGCGGAGGGGGCAGGCAAGACGCCTGCGCCGCAGGCTCTCCTTCCTGCTGCTGCTGCTGCTGCAGCAAAGGCGCCCGCTGCTGCTGCTGATTCGGCTTCTCAGGAAGCAGCTGCGGCTGCAGGGGAAGCAGCCGCAGACCCAGCAGCAGCACCCGAAGCAGCAGCAGCTGTGGGACCAGCAGCAGCAGCAGCTGCGGCGCTTCCTGCAGCAGCAGCAGCTGCTGCAGGACAGGCTGCCGACGCTTTGGAGGGCAGGGGAGTTCAAAGAGGCGCAGCTGAGGCTGCGCCAGCAGCAGCAGATGCAGCAGCAGCAAGTGCAACAGCAGCAGCAGACGCAGCAGCAGAAGCAGCAGATGCAGCAATGGCAGCGCCGCCAGAGGATGGGGGACGGCCTGCAGGGCTTCTGCGGGCCGCGTCTTTCCCCGAAGCGGAGCAGCAGCAGCAGCAGCAGCAGCAGCAGCGGCTGCCGGTGGCTCCCCCGCGGAAGCAGCAGCAGGAGCCACCGCCCGTTCCTGCTGCTGCTGCTGCTGCTGCTGCTGCTGCTGCTGGGCCCCCCGCTGTGGTATTAGACAGAGGCATAAGTGCTGTTAGTTCTGCAGCAATTGGGAAGTTTGCAGGAGAGTGGTTTGGCCCCACAACAGCATCTGCTGCTATCAAGCTGCTTGTGGAGTCTTCGCCCTTCACCGCGGTAAGCTGCAGCAGCAGCAGCTGCAGCTGCTGCTGCGGCAGCAGCTGCAGCAGCAGCTATGCACTGCTTAATGAGCGCAGCAGCGGGAGCTGGCACAACGAGTGCTGTGGGGGTGGCAGTCTAGGGCTTGCTGCTGTTGCTGTTATTTCTGCTGCTGTTGCTGTCGCTGCTGCTGCTGCATCCGCTTCTGGTTCTGCTGCTGCGCTTGCTGGACCTTGTTTTTCGTAGCCGTGGAGACCTAGGGTGTTGCGTTGCGCTGCTGCTGCTGCTGCTGCTGCTGCTGCTGCTGCTGCTGCTGCTGCTTTCAGGGAGAAGTGTACGTGTACCTGGACACTGACGGCCTAATGGATGCAAAGGAAATCGACCGGCAGTGTCGATTGCCTTCGACAGTGCCATCTGCTGCTGCAGCAGCAAGGCGCCACCAGCACCTGCGGCAGCAGCAGCAGCAGCAGCAGCAGCAAAAGCAGCAGCAGAAGGCCCCCTGCGCTGACGACGACTGGGAGGAGGTCCCCTCGGCGTCCTTCTCCCCCGCCGATGAACACAGCAGCAGCGGCGGCAGCGAGAGCCCCAGCAGCAGCAGCAGCAGCAGCAGCGAGTTCAATGGAAAGACAAGGAGCGAGGAGGAGTTCGGCCCTGGCTGCTGCGAGGAGTCCGGCAGCCCCAGCCCGACTTCAGCAGCAGCAGCAGCAGCAGCAGCAGCAGCAGCGGGGCCCACGGCAGCAGCAGCAGGTTCAACAAGAACAGCAGAAGCCGAGGCTGGGGAGGAGGACCCTTTCAAGGCGCCTGCGTCGCCGCGGTGGGCGAGCGATAGGAACAGCAGCAGCAGCAGCAGCAGCAGCAGCAGCGGCAGCAGCAGCAACCGCTCAGCTGGCGACACCTCCAGTAGGAGAAGTTTGACGGTCGATTTTTTATCGGGTCGGGGAATCCCTGCAGCAGCTGCCTCGCCGAGCCCTGCTGCAGCAGCAGCGGGCGCTCCCGCTGCAGCAGCAGCCCCCGCTGCAGCAGCAGCAGCAGCAGCAGCAGCAGCAGCAGCGAGCCCGAGCGGCTGCGCCCCGCGCGCGTCCACTCCGCAGGCGTTCCCGCGCGGCGCCGCGAGCTTTGCCGCGCCCGCGAGCAGCAGCCGCAGCAGCAGCAGCCGCCGCAGCAGCAGCAGCAGCAGCAGCAGCAGCAGCAGCAGCGGGGAGTGGGTGCGGGGCTGTTTGCTGCTGTTTCCCCTCAAGGTCAGCAGCGGCGAAGGCATCCACGAAGGCTACGTGAGGCCCCTCGTGGCTTATATGTCGCTGCCGTGGTCTTTGGGGATGATAGCTGGCCGTGGGCAGCAGGCCTTTTTCTGCATAGGATACCAGGGCGACTGCATGCTTTACCTCGACCCCCACTCCAGGATCCAGGTGCTGCTGCTGCTGCTGCTGCTGCGGGGGGAGGGGTGGGTGGACGGGGCGCAGCGGGGAGGGGAACGGGCGGGAAGCGTGGCTTTTGGGTGGTGGTTTCGATTCCACAGAGCGTACTGATTTCGCTAGCGAGCTGCTGCTGCTGCTGCTGCTGCTGCTGCTGCTGCTGCTGCTGGTGTTTGTGGCTGCAGTCGCCTGCGTTGGAGCTGGGTTTTGCGACGCAAATGTCTCTCTTTGGCAGCAAGCCGTGGAAGCAAGGCCTGGGCCACTTGAATGCTTCTTTTGCGTTGGCTTTTTATGTGGGGTCTCCGCTGCAGCTGCTGCTGCTGCAGCAGGAGCTGCAGCGGATAGAGCAGCAGCACCCCTCCTGCTGGCTGCTGTCTGCGGGGAAGCCGCACTCCCAGCTGAAGCCGCCGAAGCGCCCGAAGCCCCCGAGACACCGGCGACACCCGCAGCAGCAGCAGCAGCAGCAGCAGCAGCAGCAGCAAACGGCTTGCGAAGCCAAGTATGCCTCTCGTGGCGGCCGCTGAGTGGCAGCTGCCCAGACAGACCCGCAGACTGCTGCGCAGGCCGCCGCTGCTGCTGCTGCTGCTGCTGCTACTGCTGCGCAGCAGGGGCCCCACACTTGTTTGCATGCACTGTGGGGTGTTTTTGGGGCTTTTTGCCCCGGGGTTTGCTGCTGCTTTTGGGGCTTCTTCGAGTGTCTTTAAAACTCCTTCTTTGTCTTTAAAAAGTCCTTTCCAGCTGCCCTTGCGCGCCTCGCTGCTGCTGCAAAACAGCTTGCTGCTGCTGCTTTGTTTCCTAAAGACTAGCAGCTTGAGTTTGTGTCTTGCTGCTGCGGCTTAGTTCCCTTTCCAAGCCAGAGAGGGCGGCGCCCACGGCGGCAGCAGCAGCCAGGAGCCAACAGCCAAAGGTGAGAAGCACATGCGAATCCAGATAGCTAGCTAGCTAGCTAGCTGGCTAGCTGGCTAGCTAGCTAGCTAGCTGGCTAGCTAGCTAGCTGGTTAGCTGGCTAGGCAGACGGCAAGGTGGACAGGCAGGTAGACAGCCAGCAAGCTAGGTAGCTCGCCTGCTATCTAGCCAGCTTGGTAGCTAGGAGGGAGGGAGCCAGCTGGACAGCTAGCTAGGCAGCTAGCTAGGCAGCTAGCTAGCTAGCTAGCCAGACAGGCAGCTAGCCGGGCAGGCACGCAGGTGATAGCTAGCTAACTGGCAGCTGCAGCGGGGGATGTACAGCGAATTGGCTGTCAGTGGGGTGTTTGTACTGCTGCTTTTGTGGCTGCAGTTGCAGATCCCACTGCAGCAGGGACCGGCTTCGCCGCAGCAGCAGCAGCCGGAGCTGCAGCAGGAGCAGCAAGACAGCGAGCAGCAGCAGCAAAAGAGAAGCTGCTTGAGCCTGGCGGTGCCCTCTTGTGTGCAGCCGCTGTGCCGGGCGACGGACTTTCCCTCTTCGAACGAGTCGTGGCTGTTTGCCCCGCAGCAGCAGCAGGAGCAGCAGCAGCAAGAGCAGCAGGAGCCGCAGCAGCAGCAGCAGCAGCAGCAGCAGGAGCAGCAGGAGCAGCAGCAGGAGGAGTACCGCGGGGGCCTCAGGAGGCACATGTGCCTCACCATTCCCTCCTCCCCGCTGGACACTCCGCAGTCTTCTGAGGGCTTCGTGCTGCTGCAGACAAGAGGACAAATCAGCAGCAACCAAACTTCTCCAAGACAAACAGATTTGCTGACAGAAAGAACTTTGGCTTGTTTGCTGCAGGTGTCGCCGCAGGAGTGGGCGCAGCTGCTGCAGCCCCGCAGGGCCATAGAGTGCGGCGCCTACGCGCTGCCTGCTGCAGCAGCGGACGGCTGCTGCAGCAGCGGCAGCAGCAGCAGCAGCAGCTGCAGGACGCGCAGGGGCAGCAGCTGCAGCAGCTGCAGCAGCTGCAGCACGCTCCAGTTTGCTTCTCCTCGCCCGCCATCTTCAGCTGACGTTTTATATACTGACGAATTCGTCTCAGTGCCTTCCCCGCCTCTCAGCAGCTCGAGGCGCTTTCTGCTGCCCCCGGCCCCTGCTGCTGCTGCTGCTGCTGCTGCACCACTGCAGCAGCAGCACCCCCACCAAATGCAGCTCATGATCCTGCCCCAGCAGCAAACGCTGCTCCAGCGAATGCAGAAAGAATGCACTGAACTGCCGCCACCTCTGAGCAGCAGCAGCAGCAGCAGCGGCAACCACTCGGGTTCCGCCGAGCAGCAGAAGCAGCAGCAGCAGCGAGACAAGCAGCAGCAGCAGCAGCAGCAGCAGCAACAGCAACAGCCATTGCAGGAGCCGCAGCACCCCAGCGGCGCTGCCGGGATGCTTCGCTCCCTATTCTCGCTCTCCTTCCGTGGCTATTCCAAAGGAACGCCTGTTGCAGCTGTCTTTCCCGCTGCAGTCAAAGAGCCAACAAGCAGCAGCAGCAGCAGCAGCAGCAGCAGCAGCAGCAGCAGCAGCAGCAGCAGCCGGCAGGAAGCAGAAGCTGCCTTGTCCCCTCGCAGCAAACAACAGCTTGATGTTCCTTCAACGAGTGCTGTCACTCCAGAAGAGCCTCAGGGGGCCTGCTGCTCTCCGTCGAAAGCGCAGCAGGGCCGTGTCTCAGGCAAGACGCAGCAGCAACAGCAACAGCAGCAGCAGCAGCAGCAGCAGCAGCAGGTGGCTTCCCCCATGTCTGGTGATGTATTTGCTGCTGCGACGGGGCCTGGGCACAAGACTGGAGTAGCAGCACTTGGAGGAGCCCCGAGCCCAGCAACAGGACTTGAGGCTGCAGCAGCTGTTGCTGCGGCAGAGCCAGCAGAAGCTGCTGCTGCCGCAGCAGCAGCAGCAGCAGCAACTGCTGCAGCGGCGACAATCCCTGAAAAGCAGACCTACAGGACTGTGCGCCCCCTTTCCAGCAGCACTGTTGAGGAGCAGCTGCAGCAACTCGAAGACCTGCAGCAGCAGCTGGAGCTCAAAATGAGTGTGCGGCAGCAGCAGCTGCTGCGGCAGCAGCGGCAGGGCCGCGCGGTTGCAGAGCAGCAGCAGCTGCAGCAGGGCGAGGGTCTGCTGCATCCTGCCGAGATGGGTTTTCAGGCGCACAGCGCTCCCGCCGCGACGGCAACAGCAGCAGCAGCAGCAGCAGCAGCAACAGCAGCAGCAGAATTTTCTTCTTTTGGGGCATATATGCCAGAGGAGGGATTTGCAGGCCCCCGCTGCTGGCGCTCAATGAAAGCAGCTGCAGAAGCAGCAGAAGCAAGTTTCGAGGCAGAGTCCCCATTGTGTCTCACTACGACCGCCCCAGCAGCAGCAGCAGCAGCAGCAGCAGCAGCAGCAGCAGCAGCCCCGCTCTGCAGCAGCTCCGAGACCCCTGCTGCACCTGCCCGCAGCAGGCGGCAGCAGCGCAGAGCCACAGACCACCGGCAGCACCGCTTGGAGCCTTATAGAGAAGGTGTGGGGCGGCCGCTTAGGTTAGCAGCAGCAGCAGCAGCAGCAGCAAGAAACCAGGGTAGGGCCTCGCTGTGGGTAGACCTTGTGGGGCCCCCCGGGGGGCCCCCGGGGGGGCCCCCGGGGGGGCCCCCCGGGGGGCCCCGCTGGGGGCCCCCTGAGGGGGCCCCTGGGGGCCCCGGCAGTTGCGGGCCCGCGGGGCCCGAAAGGAGAGAGGAACTGTCTTGGGCGCTGGCAGTGCTGCCGAGCCAGGAGCAGGAGATGCTGGCAGCTGCTGCTGCAGTTTCTGCTGCTGCTGCTGCTGCTGATGACGGGGGACGGCGCGAGGCTGCTGCTGCAGCTGCTCTGAGTGAAGGCAGCGAGAGCACCAGCAGCAGCAGCTGCAGCTGCAGCACATTCAGCAGCCCCTGGGTTGAGGCTGTGCCTTCCGCCCCGGGCTGGACCTCAAGCGACAGCAGCTGGATGGAACTGCAGCAGCAGCAGCAGCAGCAGCAGCAGCAACGGCAGTGCCTGCAGCAACAAGGCACGAAGCACGAGCAGCACAGCGGCCAGCGCTACCTGTTCGAACACAAGCATCGGGAGAAGCAGCTGCTGCTGCAGCAGCCCTGCCAAGAGCGTCCAGAGCAGCAGCGTGCACGGCAGCAAGAAGCAGAGCAGCAGCAGCAGCAGCAGCAGCAGCAGCCAAAACGACACCACAGTGAGAGGCTGCAGAGCTGCAGCAAGGAAGTCTCTCTCCTGCATGCTTCGCAACAGCAGCAGCAGTATCAGCACAACCTGGAGAAGCAACAGCAGCGGCTGCAGCTGCAGCAGCGGCAGCTAGGGAACCACAGAGTTTCAATTTCCAGCAAATATGAACAGCTGGCTCAGCAGCAGCAGCAGCAGCAGCAGCAGCCGGAGGTGGAGCAGCAGCAGCAGGACTGCTACGTTGAAGTGTCTCCGGTAGAGGTGCACCCGTTGCACTACAGAACCACGGAAGCTGCAGCAGCAGCAGCGAGAGCTGCAGCAGCAGCAACAGTGGCAACAGCAGCGAGAGCAGCAACGAGCCGCTTCGCCCAGCTGGCGTCGCACACGATAAGATGCGGCAGCAGCAACAGCAGCAGCGGCAACAACGCCAGCAGCAGCAGCAGCAGCAGCAGCAGCAGCAGCAACAGATGGAACATCAAGGGCCTCCAGCTGTCAGGTATACAACAGAGCTTCTCGGGCCCTGCTCGCTGCAGCTGCAGCAGGCGACTCGGCCGCACTGACGCGGAAAGCGACAGCAGCAGCAGCAGCAGCAGCCACAGAAACTCCTGCTGCTGCTGCTGCTGCTGCACACCGCGCTGCACAGACAGCGGGCGGCGCCAGCGCTCCGCAGTCGCATCAGCAGCAAGATTTGAGGGGTCTTTCCACTACTGGGGAGCAGCAGCAGGAACAGCAGCAGCAGCAGCAGCAGCAGCAGCAGGTGCTACTGCAGGAGATGGCGCGTCCCCAGCTTTCCACCGCCGTAGAAGAGCTGCATGCAGTAGCAGCAGCAGCAACAGTGACAGCAGCAGCAGCAGTAGCGGCGGCAGCAGCAACAGCAGCAGGGAGGCCTCTCTAGGCCATTCTTGGGGCCACAGCTGGGGGCCAAAAGTAGCTTCAGGTCAGTTTGACATGAAAAGCAGAGCAAGGAAGAAGCAGCAGCAGCAGCAGCAGCAGCAGCAACAACAAATGGACAGACGCTGCAGCAGCAGGCTGAGTCAGGCCAGGATTTGGGGGCCCCGAGAGGAGGGCCTCCGAGGGAAGCGCGGCGGCATTTTTTGGCAGCAGCAGCAGCAGCAGCAGGAGCTGCAAGAGCAGCTGGAGGTGGAACGGGAGGAGCAGCTACAGCTCCTGCAGCAGGAAACGCAGCAGCAGCAGCAGCAGCAGCAGCAGCATGTTCGTAGGCAGCAGCACTTAGTCTCGTGCTCCCATCTCATTGTTGCTGCTGGAGCGGAAGCAGACCTGGCTGAGGCTGCTTCAAAGGTGGGCCTTAGCCCGTGGGGTGAAGGCAACGCTGCTGCTGCTGCTGCTGCTGCTGCTGCTGCTGCTGCTGCTTCTGAAGATGAGTCAGCGGCCGTAGACCCCGTTCCAGTGTTCCCCAGCGCTCGGCCGCAGCAGCAGTATCACCATCATTATCAGCAGCAGCAGCTGCTGCAGCAGAAGCAGCAGCGAGTCTTTGCTGCTGCTGGCGCAGCTGCTGCTGCGCAACCTCCCACAGAGGGCAGCAGCTTGCTGCAGAAGCAGCAGCAGCTCTCGGCCCCACTGACTAGGGGCTCCTCCACAGTAAGGGGAAGCAACAGCTGCAGCACGATGAATATGCTGTCATCTGCTTCGCTGAGCAGCAGCAGCAGCACTGAGAGCAGCAGCAGCAGCGTCAGCAGCAACGAAAGATGCGCCATGACTCCTGCTGCTTCTCTAGGGTCGTCCCCCGCAGCTGCAGCGCAGGCACGGCCAGCAGCCTCCGCACCGGCTGCTGCTGCTGCTGCTGCTGCTGCTGCTGCTGCTGCTGCTGCTGAGGGGTCGCCTGCTGCCTCGCTGTGGGGCCTCTTCTTATGAGGGGCCAGCACATTTGCTGCAAAGCAAGAAGGCAAAATAAATCTCATTGAATTCAAAAGCATTCATCTGTTGCAAGCATGGAAGTGTAGATTGCTGCAGTTCTGGCTGCTGCTGCTGCTGCCTGCGCTGCTGCGTGGGCTTTATACAGTGGGGTATTCTTGCTGCCCTTTGCAGGCGCCCAGCAGCAGAAGCAGTATCAGCAGCAGCAGCTGCAGCTGCAGCAGCAGCAGCAGCAACTGACACTGGTAGCAGCAGCGCAGTTGCCTGCAGCCGCGCAGAGCCTTGAGCGGAAGGCGGAAGGTGCTGCTGCTGCTGCTGCATTGGATGTCCGTTTTTGTTTATTCTTTGTGTCTTTTTCAAGATTTTTGTCTTAATCTGCTTCTGCATTATTTTATTTACACTTTCTCATTTATGTTGCTGCCAGCAGCAAGGGTGTGTATGCCTCATGCCTTTCTTTGCTGCCTCGCAAACCCCACACTTTAATTAAATAGGAATGCATGCAGCAGCAGCTTTGCTGCTATTCCCTGGAGTGTACAGACAGCCGCTGCGCAGCAGCGCAGCAGAGGGAGTTACTGGGGCGGCCCCAGAAAGCTGCAGCACCCCGAAAGCAGCAGCAGCTGCTCCTGCAGCAGCCGCTGCTGCTGCTGCAGCAGCAGCAACTGCTGCTGCTGCTGGCTCTGCTGCAGCTCTCCATTTTCTTTTCTTTCCAGAGAGGTGGCTTTGCTAGCCACGACCTGCGCTTTCTTTAGGTGCATGCATGGCTATGCATTTATATCTAAATATGCATCATAAAGTGTATAATATATAAACTGTACATAGTCTAAATAACATACACATATTATTTTAAAAGTATATTTATATATATATCATGTAATATATATATATTATATTATATATGTATATACATATACATATGCGATATATATCATGTTATATATATATATATCTATATATAATAAACACATATGCATATGCGACCAACACAGGGGTTTTATGAATAGGTAGTTGAACACGAACAGCAAATGGCATAAATATAAATAAATTAATACCAAATAATTAAATAAAAATAAATAATAAAAATAATAATAATTACATAAATAAATAGTTGGGTCTATTATATTCACTGACATCAAAACGCATGCAAGTGAAGAGGCCCTTTGGCCCCGCTTGCCTTCTCAGGCAAACAGAAGCAGCAGCTGAGCTGCGCAATAGGCGCAGTGCTCAACGACTTGGTCCTGCTGCTGCTGCTGCTGCTGCTGCTGCTGTTGCTGCTGCTGCTGTTCCTGCTGCTGACGCCTCAGCGCCCAACTTTATTATCAGGATTAGCTAAGCTCCTGAAGAGAGAACTTTAGGGGTGCCAGGCGTGGCAGAATTGCTGCGGGTTTGCTGCTGCTGCAGCTGCTTCTCCGAAGCAGCAGCAGAGCAGCAACTCTGCAGCTGCTTCAGCTGCATTTTAGGGCTGCAGTTGCTGCTGCTGCTGCTGCTGCTGGACCCATACTGTTCTATTTAGTATTGTAGCGTAATAGTGGCAATATTTATCGAAGTTATAAATAAATTTAAATAAATTTATTTATACAATGTTTGATCTAGCCAGCTGGTTTGGAAACAATAGCAGCATTTGATTTGTTTTGCAATTCTGGTTTAAAATACATTTCATTCGCCATATTTACATTTTAAAAGTTTTATGCTTTTCGTATTTTTCAACATTTTCATCATATGAAGAAAATCCAAAATTGAATTCTATATACTTCTTATAAAAGTGCAGTCTTTAAACGGAAACCTGCTGCTGCTGGGACTGCTGCTGCTGCTGCTGCTGCTGCTGCTCTTTCTGTTGCCTCTATTGTGGGCAATTGGACCAGTGGTCCACAGCAGCAATTTCATGGCAATTATTGCAGCAGCAAAAGCTCTGCGCCGCTGTCTTGTTGCCCACAGCACACAGTGCATAGCCCTAGCTTAGCTAATAAGGAATTCGCAGCTGGCTAGCTAGCTATGAATTAGCCAGCAATCAGGGGTGAGGATACGCAGCGGGAGCTGTGGCTAGCTAACTCGCTAGCTAGCTAGCTAGCTATTTGACTGGCTAGCTAGCGGCTTACCAAACACCCGCGCCAGTTTTCTTGCTGCCTGGCTAGCCACAGCTAGCCCCAGGGCTGGCCGTGGCTAGCTAGCTGCGGGCAGCCTCGCGGCAGCTCGGGCGCAGCTAGCTAAGTGCTGCTACTAAGGACGAAGAGCTAAAGTTAGGCCACGAAAATGGCCGTTGCAGACTTGCTGCAGCAGCGAGGGAGATGAAGAGCAGCACTTGCTGTTGCTGTGGCTGCAGCTGCTGCGCGGTGCCTGCAGAGAGCCAGGGGCCTTTACTGCAGTTCTATCGGCGCACTTGTCTTTGAATAAAGCTTTAATTTGCCTAAATGTATGAAAATGATAATTTGGAATACCTCAAGACCAGAAAGGAGGGCCAAAACTGCCCCAGGCAGCTAGCTAGCTGCCCAGGGGGGCTAGGCGTGGCTAGCCATGGCTAGCTGTGGCTAGCTGTGATTAGCTGTGGCTAGCTGTGGCTAGCCGTGGCTATCTGCGGCTAACTGCGGCTAGCTGTGGCTAGCTGTGGCTAGCTGTGGCTAGCCGTGGCTAGCTGTGGCTAACTGTGGCTAGCTGTGGCTAGCCACGCAATGGCGCAGCTCTGGGCGGCCAAGTTGCCCGAGCGCCAGCCTGGGGTTCCTGCAGCGCCCCCAAACATTCAAAGACAAACAGCCACAGTAGCTGCTGCTGCTGCTGCTGCTGCTGCTGCTGCTGCTGCTGCTGGCTTCAGCAGCAGCAGATGTGTGTGTCTGCCCAGGCCCTCAGTCTCTGATTTGCTGCCAAAAGCATCTCGGTTTCTGAATTGTGAGAAGTGCGTATGGGCTGCTGTGCATGCTGCTGCTGCTGCTGCTGCTGCTGCTGCTGAGCAGCAGCAGCAGCAGCAGCAGTTTTTGCGCAGCAGCAGCAGCAGTTTTTGCGCAGCAGCAGCTCCACGAACAGCCACAAAGGCAGCAGCACTCACCTCAGTAAGTGCTCTGCCGCCGCAGCTGCGGGGCTGAAGGAAAAAGCTGCTCCATAAGTTCTTTTGAGTGTCTCACGAGGGCCCTGAGGAATTCAAAGTAAACAAATCCAGCTACTAGACCCTCAAAAAGGGTTTAGGGTTTAGCGAAGACAGGGGCGCCGAACTCGCGGCCTAGGATTTTGCTGCTAGGGTTTAGGGTTTAGGGTTTAGGGTTTAGGGTTTAGGGTTTACAGCCGTAGGGAATTCGTGGAGGCGAGGATGCAGCCAGGATGGTCATGGCTCTTGCGGTGAGTGGCTTGAACAACAACCTGCAGTTCCTCCCAGACACACAACAAACACTATGTCTTTAATGCTTCAAGCTAGCTAGCTAGACAGCTAGCTACCTAGCTACCTAGCTACCTAGCTAGCTAGCTAGCCAACTGGCTAGGCAACTTAGCTGGCTTGCTGGCTAGCTAGCTATCTATCTAGCTGCCGCAGATAACCGGCTAGCTAGCTAGCTAGCCAGGTAGCTAGCTGGTGTAGCTGGCTGGCTGGCTAGCCTGCTAGATAGCTACCTAACTGCCCTAGCTAGCTAGCTAGCCAGCTAGCTGCCCTAGCAAGTTAGCTAGCCAGGTAGCTAGCTAGCTGGTTGGCTGGCTAGTTTGAGTTTGCAGTGCACGGCGGGACCCCCGCAGCTCCCGTCCCTGCGCAGCCGCGTCTCAGTTGCGGGTTTATTCTGAAAGCCTCTAGGGTTTCTGGAGTGAGGGTTTAGGGTTTAGGGTTTAGGGTTTAGGGTTTGTGGTGCAGCGCGGGTGCCTCAAAAGTGACGCTGCAGCAGCTAAATGACGGGCCTTTACTGTCTCAGAGTCTGTCATTTCATCTTTGATTGAAACTGTTGGCCGCTGCTCTGCTTTCCACTCCCCTGGCCGCCGGCAGCAGTAGTCTTCCAGCAGCAGCTGCAGTTCCTGAGGACTCAGCGCAATTCAAAAGCTGCAGCTTCTCCAGCACTTGGAAATTAAAAAATGCAATTAAATGCACAAGACTCTTGAACTGAGTCAGGGGCGTGGCCTGCTGCGAGATGCAGCAGCAGCAGCAAAAACAGCAGCAGCAGCAGCAGCCACAACAGCAGCTGCAGCAGCCAAAACAGCAACACGCCAGCAGCAGCCAAACTACCATCTGCAGCAATCCAAGCAGCAGCAGCAGCAGCAGCAGAAGCAGCAGCAGCAGCAGCAGCAAGAGAGTGGGGGCTGGGACTCTGGGGCGGACCGTGAGGGTCTCGGGCTGTGCATGTTCCTTGCGCATGAAGAACTCCACCTGCACTTTGGCGTGGGGCGGCTTGCGGCTGTCGTTCGATATTGCCTTGTGCTTCAATAGCCGCACAGGAACTTCCATCTGCAGCAGCAGCAGCAGCAGCAGCGGCAGCAGCAGCAGCAGCAGTGGCAGCAGCGGGAACACAAGCAAAGCGTCAGTGTAGTGGCGCCAGTAGTGGCACTGTCAGAAAGAGACCTGCCAATGGCAATGGCACAGCAATGGAGGCACCAGCAGCAGTTTCAGCAGCAGCAGCAGCTGCTGCTGCTGCTGCTGCAGCTGATGCAAAGAAGAGCATGGGGTGCATACCTCTGTGCCATCTTCTCCGACCTCGAAGATGCACGCATGTAGGCCAACGGCAACGCATCTCGCTCTGTAGAGGACCAGCGTTCCTGCTGCTGCTGCTGCTGCTGCAGTTGTTGGCGCTTTACCTGCTGAGGCTGCAGCCGCGAGCGCCGAGGGAAGTGCAGCAGCAGGAAGAGAAGCAGCAGCAGCAGAAGACAGCGACAGTGCTGCTGCAGAGTCTACTGCAGCAGGGAGGGCCTCCTTCACAGACACAATATCTCCCACGTCAAATGGGTGCAGAAATCCCATATAATGGGCTTCTTCCCACAGCTCCTTGAGCCGGCCAACTGCAATTTCAGACAACAGCAGCAGCAGACACAAATATAAAAACGCATGCAAGTTTCTGGAAAGCACATGGGACACTTTAGTGCAAAAAACAGCCCCAAAAAAGGCACATTCCAAATGAGTAAATTTGAATTGCGGAGTGCATGCCTTTCTGCCCCTCCAGATAGGTAATGAACTTGAATTTAAAATAAACTTAATTGTCATTATTGTTATTATCTTCGAATATAGACTGCCTATAGATAATGGAATTGAGTATGAATTGCCTGAAGCTAATTTACTTGAATATGAAATGCCTGTTGTGGCTGCGCTTGAGTATGAACTGCCCTGTTAAATGCACTTGCAAGTGAAGCGCATGCATTTATTCTATTTGAATGTTAATTGTGTATGATTAATTATATATAATAATTTTATATAAATATGACTGGAGCCGAATATAAAGTGCGAATGGGCAAAAGAATGAAAGTGAACTGCCTCTGGCGACTTCGCCTGAATATGAACTGCCAATTTTCAAAGCACTTGGATATGCGTTGCTTTTGGTCCTTTTTTTGAATTTAAATTAAATATTGCCAATATAATTGAATGTGAACTGCTTGTGGTTATTTCCTGAAAACAAATGGCCTCTGGCGACTGGACTTGGCTGAGTTTCGAGGTGAAATGCCTTTCTTCTATTTGCTTGAACATGAACTGCTTATGTTACTTTGCTAGAACATGAATTGCAAATGAACAATTCAACATTCATGAATTGTGAAAGGCAATACAAGTGAATATGAGCAGCAGAGGCTTAGTGAGCTTGAACAAGAGCTGCAGATGGTGAATTACCTCAGAAAAAGCTATAAGCTTAAATATTCAAAATGGTTTCCTTTCTTTACTTATTACTGCTAATTCTCTTCAATGTGAAAATGCACAAAATTACTTTGTTTGAATCTGAACTGCACATAGCTGCTAAGCTCGAATATAAGTTGCAAGCAGCTAATTTACTGAGTAGCAGCAGCAAATAATAAGTGCTTTTTGAACTAAGTGACAGGAGGTTGCTGCACTTGACTAAGAGCTGCAAATAGTCATTTTGCTGAATATGAACTTCGGGTGGTTAAAGCAATTGAAATTGAACAGCATCTAAGAATTTAATTTATATATTTAATTATTATTTTCTGTTGGCTGCTTCATTTGGACTTGAGCTGCAGCCACAGTGTTTGAACTTGAACTAAAGACTGGCTTGAAGGCGCAATTCGAAACAGCGTGGGTCTACTGAGGAAATGAAAGCTCCACACGCAGTGTTTGCTAATGTGCATGCAAAGAGAAGAAACAAATGGCGAAAAAGACTAAATCTGATTAAATCTGCTTCCTTGTGCAGCACTCGCAGAAAGACAGACTACCCCTAAGCCAGCTAAGAAAGCAGCAGCAGCAGCAGCAGCAGCAGCAGCAGCAGCAGCAGCAGCAGCAGTAGCAGCAGCAGCAGCAGCAGGCCCGCAGCGCCCGCGACCCCCTCATTTATCCTTCTAGATTCTATCAAGAGGCCTTGGAAACTAGCTGCTGAGGAGGGATGTGGACTGAGCTGCTTCTGCTGCAGCAGCAAGCCAGGCATCGTTGGGAAGCTGTTGCAGCGCAGTGCATGCGCATGCAGCAGGTGTACGTACACCGCAGACCCCACAAAGACACTCACGCGATACTGCAAAGCCCACGAGAAACAAAACCCCCAAAGCCAGGGCCAGCCACTGCAGGAAAGTCAACTGCGAAAGTCCCAAAGCCAAGACCAGCCCCAGAGGCGCAGCAAGCCCCAGCAGCACGAGACTTGTCTTCCGCAGGATCGTCTCATTCAGCTGCCACGCACACGCAAACCCTAAACCCTAAACCCTAAACCCTAAACCCTAGCCCCTAAACCCGAAACCCGGAACCCCAAGCCCGACACCTGGTTCCCAAAACCCTAAACCCGATATTCTAAACCGAAACCCTAAACCCTAAACGCTAAACCCTACGAGATTCGAAGGCAGCAGCGCTGCTGCCCAGGCGCAGGCCCAGCAGCAGCTCCAAACCCTTAGCTTTTCCAAACCCTAAAACCCTAAACCCGTAAAAGCTCTTGCAGTATATTGCCTCTCGGGGCCCGACTCTGTGAAAAGAGCCTTAAAGTCTGTCTTTCAAATCAATTAAAAGGAATTAAATGAATTAATTGAATTAAACAAATGGTTTGAATTAAATTGATTTCTTGAATTAAATTATTTAATTAAATTAATTAATTTAATTAAATTAATTTAAACTGTCAACTTGCCCTCGCAGCGTGCCGCAGCTTCAGCTGCTCTCTGTAGGCGTCCATAAGGCCACAGACGAATTCGCCGCGGGTTATAAAGTCAGGGTCTGCGGGGCCCACAGCCACCAAAAACCCTAAACCCTAAACCCTAAACCCTAAACCCTAAACCCTAAACCTTCGGCCGCAAGCCCCACAGAACGCAGGCTACCCGCCGGAGAGCCAGACAACTAACTAAGGCAGTTGCGCAGCTACAAGCAGCAGCAGCAGCTGCTGCTGCGGCACAGCTGGCATGCACGCAGTGACCAGAAAAAACGCAGGGCTAGCAGCAACAGCAGCAGCAGCAGCAACAGCAGCAGCAGCAGCAGCAGCAGCAAGTGGTTCTTACTAGCCCTTTCAAATGAGCGGAAAAAGAGGGTTGCATCATCGTGTCTCAAAAAATATAAGAAATGGTCCAACGTGAGCGCATTCTGTTGCATCCCGTATCTGCCGTCGGCGCTTGCTTCTTGCTGCTGCAGCAGCTGCAGCTGCTGCTGCAGCTGCTGCTGCTGCTGCTGCTGCGTGTCTCCAGACGCAGTGCTGCAGTCCCTCTGACTGCTCCCCACAGGCTCGCCACGCCAAAGAGGAGGTCCCAGAGTCAGCCGCCTCTGAGGTTCCGCTCGCTGCACCAAAAAGACACACTTATTGAGTTTAGCCATGCATGCAGCAGCAACAGCAGCAGCAGTAGCAGCAGCAGCAGCAGCAGCAGCAGCAGCGGAAAGCGCTCGCAGCCGAAGTGCTAACTTACTCCCTGAATCGCTTCACAGACAAACTGCCGATCTGCGCGCCGCCTTCGCCGAAGTTTATCTCTGCTGGGTCTGGCCGCCCCTGCTGCTGCTGCTGCTGGTGCAGCTGGTGCTGCTGCTGCTGCTGCTGCTGCTGCTGGTGCTGCAGCACCTCCCCCTCCGTCTGACTGCTTCTTCTCCTGAGGACATAGGAGACTGGGGTCACAGCAACAGGCTTCCCCAGAGGGCTGGCCCCAGAGCTCGTTGCAGCCGTAGCTGCTGCAGCTGCTGCTGTTGTTGCGGTTGCTGTTGCTTCTGCTGCTGCTGCTGTAGCAGCTGCTGCGCTGCCTGCGCCGCCGCCGGCGGGTCCTGCTGGAGACAGCAGCAAAATGGGTCCTGGCGTCTACGAAGAGAGTGCTGTTGGGGCTTTGCTGCACGTCGGAGGTTCCTCGCGGCGTCCGCTGCCGCTGCTGCTGCTGCTGCTGCTGCAGCAGCAGCTGCTGCTGCTGCAGAGAAACCCCCACCTCTGTGCCTCTAGAGGCCACTTCTTCCTCCCCCAGGGGCCTCTCCACAGCAGAATAGGAGCTGTTGTTTGGCTGCAGCGCCTCTGAAGTTTGCTGCTCTGAAGAGCGGAAGAAGACAGGCTCAGAAGGGGGCCCCCAGCTGGGGGCAGCGCCCAGGGGGCCCCCATGGGGGCCCCCCTGGGGGCCCCCCTGGGGCCCCCCAGGGGGGCCCCTGAGGGCCCCCCCAGCAGCCAAAGTGTTCATGCCTGCGCTCTCTAGCCTTTCAGGATTGAAGGTGAAGAGCCGCGAGGAGTTGCTGCCGCTGGTGGCGTGGTTTGGGGTGTCTTTGCTGCTGCTGCGCTGCTGCTGCTGCTGCTGCGCAGCGAGAGGGTCCGCTGCTGCTGCAGCAAAAGGCAAAAAGCCCTGGGCCGAGGGCCTCCCCACGCTGCCCTGGGGTGACAGAGTCTCGCGAGCAAGATCTGCTTCTGCTGCTGTTTTAAAAAGAGCAGCAGCAGTTGGCAGCGCGAAGTAATTTGAGCTGCCGATTTGTTCGCTGCCCTGCAGCACGGAGGCCCCGGCGCCTTGCTGCCAGTCTTCCCCTGAGGACCTCCCGGCCAGCTGCGTCTGCTGCTGCTGTTGCTGCTGTTGCTGCTGCTGCTGCTGCAGCAGGCGGGCACTCCGAAGGCGCAGCTGCTCCTGCTGCTGCTGCAGCTGCTGCAGCTGCTGCAGCAACTGACCTTCCGGTGCACCTGGCACTTGCGAGTAGACGGAAGCCTCAGAGCTCTGCAGGTCTTGACTCGCCTTCTGGCTCTGCGCAGCAGCAAGCTGCTGCTGCTGCTGCTCGTGCTCTTGCCGCCGCAGCATCTGCTGCTGCTGCAAGTGCTGTTGCCGCCGTTGCTGCAAGTGCGGTTGCATTTGCAGCGGCTGCGCCTGCTGCTGCTGCTGCAGCAGCTGCTGCTGCTGCTGCGTGTGGGTGACTTCTCCGTACGCGCTGCTGCTGGGCTCTATCCTCCACTGCTGCGTCTCTGTCCTGCCGCTGTCTGCTGCAGCAGCAGCAGCAGAAGTCTCCAGCTCGACGTCTGAGGCTCTTGGCGCTGCAGAAGCTGCTGAGAACTGCGGAGTTGGCGGCGGGAGCTGCAGCTCAGCTGGAGACCGGTCTGCTGCTGCTGCTGCTGCTGCTGCTGCTGCTGCTCTGTGCGGGGGCTCCCAGGTCAGCGCCTCCGAGTGCAGCAAAGGGTATCTGCTGCTGCTGTTGCGGCTGCTGCTGCTTCGCAGGTACCTCTCCTCGCCTCTCCAGTCATCCCCTTGGGAGGCTGCGTTGCTGCTGTAGCGGCGGTAAGACGCGGGAAAGGGGCCCCCCGGGGGGCCCCCCAGGGGGCCCCTGTCGCTCCAGCTCCCCGGAGAATGCCCCTGGAAGCTTGGCCTGCGCTGGGAAGGAGTTGCTGCTGCTGGAGCTGCTGCAGGAGCTGTTGCTGCTTCTCGGCTGAGGAAGCTGTGCGCCGAAGCGGAGGGCAGCAGCACGACAGGCTCGCCCTGCTGCTGCTGCTGCTGCTGCTGCTGGGGGGCGCTGGAGGAGCCCGGGATCGATCCCGATCCCGATCCCAGGCCCCCCAACTGCAGCACGCGGTGAAAGTCCAGCAGCTCTTGAAACAGCTGCGTCCCATACAGCAGCACATCTATGGGGGAGTGCAGCTGCTGCACTTCTCCACCAACAACAACTTGTGCTTTTGCTGCTGCCAGCAGGTGCAGCATCTGCAGCGCCTTGTGGGGCCTCACGGCGCTGCTGCCGAAGCTCCCGTTGCTCGTGCTGCTGCTGCTGCTGCTGCTGTTCGTGCTGCTGAAAATCGCCGTGCTCTGCCCCCCCGAGTCCTCCAGCCCCGTCCCGCTGCTGGGGGCCCCCCTGCTGCTGGGGGCCCCTGGCCTCTCCTGAGGGTCTTCAGCAGCAGCAGCAGCAGCTAGCAGCCTGCGGTTGCTGCTGCGGATGTGGGGAGAAGCAGCAAACGGCTCAGCGCCCAGGGGGGCCCCCCGAGGGGGCCCCCTTGGGTACTGAGCTGCTCCATTCCACGAAGGCCGCCTTCGGGGAGGGGCCCCCCTGGGGGATCCTGAGGAAGAATAGAAGGAGGAGTGCTGCAGCGCGGGCTGCAGCAGCCGGACAGTCCCATTGCCGACTCGGCTTTGCTGCTGCTGCTGCTGCTGCTGCTGCTGCTGCTGCTGCTGCTGCTGCTGCCCGCGGTGCGCAGGAGCAGCTTGCACTGCAGCAGGAAGGCTAGCTCTGACTGGGCAGCTTCTGCTTCTTTTTCCATCACTGCTGCTGCTGCTTCTGCTGCTGCTGTTGCCGTTGCTGCTGCTGCTGCTGCTGCTGCTACTAGTCCTGAGCCGCAGGCCCTCCAGCCCTTCCAAAGACACCGTGGAAGCACATTCCCCTGTGGGGTCACTAAAGTCATTTGGGGGGCACAAGGGGATGCCTAAAGGGGCTGTGTGCTGAGTTGTGGGGTTTTGCTGCGTCTCTCGGTCGCAGTAGCTGCTGCTGCTGCTGCTGCTGCTGCGCCTGCTGCTGCTGCTGCAGCTACTTCCATCATTGTTTTGCGGCAGGCAGCGATGGGCAAGAGGCAGAGGCTCGGCCGAGGCACGCGCCTCTCTATTGTCGCTACACAAGCAGCAACTGTGGCGGCAGCCGCAGCTGCTGCTGCTGCTGCTGCTGCTGCTGCTGCCCGAGCAGCTGCTGCTGCAGAACGACGCGCTGCTGCTGGCCGGCGAAGAACAGGCCAGCAGCAGACTGGGGGCGCCATGGACTCCAGTGATTTGCCAAGAGTTGTTTGGGGCTTCGGATGCAATGCACGCGATCATACTGGGTAGGTGCAGGTAGCTGCAGAAACTGCTGCTGCTGCTGCTGCTGCTGCTGCTGCTGCTGCTGCTGCTGGCCTCTGGGTTCAGGAGGGTGCTGCAGCGGCACAACGAAGGAGGGCCTCCGCGTCTTTGACTTCTGTGTCAGAGTTTGCTGCTCCTGCCGCCAGTGCTGCAGCAGTTTCTTGTGCAGCATGCTTGCTGCAAGCCCTGCGGGGGCCCCCTGGGGCCCACTGGCGGGCAGCTGCAGCAGCACCACTGGCTGCTGCTGCTGCTGCTGCCTGGGACTGCTGCTGTCCTGCTGCAGCACGGCTCTTGGGGACTGCTGCAGAATTGCTGCCGGCGAGACAGCAGCAGCAACGGACGAGGTCCCGCCGTCTGCGAGAGTCACCGGAATGAGAATTTGCTGCTGCTGCTGCTGCTGCTGCTGCTTGTCCTCCAGTGTGCTGCTTTTGTCCTTATTGTTTGCTGCAGCTGCTGCTGCATCACTCAGCAGCTCCGGCAGCGCGTCAAAGCTGAAAGCAGCAAAAGGGGGAGGAGGGAAAAGGGGGGCATCAGGCTTGAGTTTTTTTGCTTCTTTTTTTTCTTCTTTTTCGGTCTTGGGGGCCCCCCGGGGGCCCCCCTTGGGGGCCCCCTTGGGGGCCCCCTGGGGGCCCCCCTTCGAGGCCTCTGAGGGCCTCGCAAGGGCCCCTCCAGAAAGCAAATTCAATCTCCGAAAGGCACAAAGACAAAGACAAGTTGCTGCAATCTGTGGGGCCCGAGAAGCAGCAAGCCGCAGCCGCAGCCAGCCCAGCAGCAGGTGCCGCAGCGTTGCCTGAAGCCAGCGCAGCAGCAGCGAGGGTTTAGGGTTTAGGGTTTAGGGTTTAGGGTTTGGGGCTTGGGGTTTAGGGTTTGGAGCGCAAAGCCAACGGCCAAGAAGCAGCTGCCGGGGTGGCTGGGGTGATTCTGCGAATGGCGGAAGCGCAGGGCTTTCCGAGTTTAGGGTTTAGGGTTTAGGGTTTAGGGTTTAGGGTTTGCTTGCTTCAGCAGCAAAGATGATGCAGAGCTGGAGGACGAAGGCAATCCATTTTGCTGCTGCTGCTTCTCCGGCGGAAAGGACTTGGGCATATTTGGCAAAAAAGAGAAGCTGGCAAAGCAGCCATGCTGCGCTGCAGCCCAGCAGCAAACTCAGCCCGGGATGCACTGCGAGCAGCAGCAAGCAGCAGCAAGCAGCAGCAAGCAGCAGCAAGCAGCAGAGAGCAGCGCCAGTTGCATGCGTTTGTGGGGCCTTTGCATGCGCTTCCGGTGTACGCACAGCCGAGGGACACTCCCGCAGCAGCAAACCCAAGCGCCCGCAGCAGCAGCAGCAGCAGCAGCAGCAGCAGCAGCGAAGGCCCGCGTCAAAGGCCGCAGAGCCAACACGCAACAAAGACAAGGGACCAAAGAGCAGCAGCAGCAGCGGCAGCCACAGAGAGCCGAGCAGCAGCGGCAGCGCCCGCAGCATTAGCAGCAGCAGCATCAGCAAGAGCGTCAACCGCATTAGCATCAGCCCAACCCATTAGTACCAGCAGCAGCAGCAGCAGCAGCAGCAGCAGCAGCAGCAGCAGCAACAGCAGCAGCAGCAGCAGCAGCAGCAGCAGCAGCAGCAGCAGCAGCAGCAGCAGCAGGAGGGCCTCACAGGCGGGCTGGAACGCGTGCATTCTGGCCAGGCCTGCGGGGTCTTTGCGCGCTTTGGCGTGCTGCAGCGACAGCAGCACTTCGCCGAGGCCCCAGGGCAGCACCAAAAGGCAAAGGCCGAAGCAGGCGAAAGAGAGCCACCGCTGTGACCACTGGTCATCTTCAGTTTCGGCGAAGGCCAGCTGCCAGACCAGCCAACTCGCGGACACCAAAAAGGCCACGAGCCTGCGGAAAAAGCCACTTCTTCAGGACTATTTGGACTCAAAACACTTCTTTTCACTTCTATTTTAGGAATGGTTTCATTTAAATATATATTTAATTCATTTTTTTGCATAAATGTTGACATCTGTATGCATGCGAGTGCAGCCATTGGTGGGGTGTATGTGCAGGTGCAGTGCATGTGAATGTGCAGAAAGATGAAAAGAATTAATTTAAATGAAGTTTTGAAGTTTCAATGTCAAATAAATTCAATTATTTGGTTAATTAATAATTAAATAAATATATTTATTATTTTAAACACAAATCAGGCTTTTTTTGATTTGAAAAGACACAAAGACCAGTTTAAAGTCCTCAATCTTCAAGAAAACAGAAGTGATTTAAATGATTTATTTTTAACGATAAGAAATACAATTTATCAGAAACTGGAGATTAAAAAAATAAAACTAAAAGTTTATTTTTTTGTTTATTTAAAAACAATTCTCCTTTACAGAAATGCCCAAAAGTTTAGAAAAATGAAAAAGCGAAAATGTTCTCGAAGTTGATATTCTGGAAATCAAGAAATTTGCAAATTTGCATTTTCATGAATATCTCTAAAAGACTTTTCGATTAAAAAGGAAATTAAAATAGATTAAATAAATTAATAAAATGAATAAAATGAATAAAATGAATAAAATGAGTAAAATGAAATAACAAATTAATTAAAATGATTTTCTAATTAAAAGTCTCACCAAATTGAAGCCATAGTCCACTTCAACACTGCTTTGATTGTTTTGCTTCTTTTGCTGCCGCTTGCTGCTGCTGCTAAACTCTCAGGCACCAGCCGCCGCTGCAGCAGCTGCAGCAGCGCCTGCGGGTCTTCAATTGGCTTGCGGCAGTCGCACAGCTCCTCTGCAGCAGCAGCAGCAGCAGCAGCAGCAGAATCAGCAGCAGCATCACACACAGCATTGGCAGATGCAGCAGCAGCAGCAGCAGCAGCAGGTGCAAGAGCAGACGCAGCAGCAGACGTGCACGCAGAAACAGCAGCGCCAGCACACACAGCAGCAGGAGCAGCAGCAGACGCAGCAGCAGACACAGCAGCAGCAGGAACTATTATTCCGGACACAGCTGCAGCTAAATATGAATTCTTCTTTTTGCTGCACTGCAGCAAAGAGCCCAGCTAAATTGAAAAAAGCAAATGCACTATTTTCCGTGCAGTGCAGGAGCCCTTGTCCTTGAGCTGCCTCTGTAGCAGCAGCAGCAGCTGCTGCTGCTGCTGCTGCTACTGCTGCTGCTGCTGCTGCTGCCTAGTTACTGCCTAGGCTGCTGCAACTAAGCTACGTCAGTCCTTGTCCTACGAAACTTCGTGTCGGCAACAATACAGGTGACGGTCCCACCCCACAATCAGCAGCAGCAGCAGCAGCAGCAGCAGCAGCAGCAGCAGCAGCAGCAGCAGCAGCGTTTGGCTCACCATCCTGCAGGGACCAGGCGATCTCGCCCGCAGTCTCTGTGTGTCCCTGCCTCTTGGCTGTGCTGCTTGCTGCAGCAGCAGCAGCAGCAGCAGATTCCTGCAGCCGCATGACACTGGCTGTGTCTGGGGGAGGTGCAGCAAACAGCACATGCAGTTTGCTGCTGGGGGGCCCCCCTCTTGCTGCTAGGGGCCCCCTTTGAGGGTCCAGAGAAGCAACTGCAGCACGGGCCCCTGCCAAAACGGAATCTGCTGCTGCTAATGCTGCTAGAGTGTGGTCATTTAAATAGCTGCGCTGCTCATTGACTTGCTGCTGCTGCTGCAGGAAGCTCGTGCGCTGCGCCTCCAGCTGCTGCTGCTGCAGCCGGGCAGCTGCTTCCAGCGCGTTGCTCAGCTGCTGCTGCTGCCGCTCCTGCTGCTGCTGCAGCTGCTCCCGCTGCCGAGCCACAAGCTCCTCCTGCCTGTCCAGCTGCTGCTGCCGTATTCGAATGGCTGTAGTGAGCTGCTGCTGCTGCAGCAGCTGCTGCTGCTGTGTCAGTTGCTGCTGCTCTGCCAGCTGCTGAGATATTGCGTACACTTGCTCGGCGATGCTGTCAAGAGCAGCAGCAGCAGCATCAGCAGGGCCCCCGGCTCTGCTGCTGCGGCGCAAGGACAGCTGCTGCTGCTGCTGCTGCTGCTGCTGCAGTGAGGGATCCCCATAAGACACTATGGGCTCAGAGTCTCTGGGCGTAAAGGGGTCGCCCCGGATTGTAGCTGCTGAGGCCTGCTGCCACGCCCGCTGCTGCTGCTGCTGCTGCTGCTGCTGCTGCAGCCGGCTGCTACGCTGCTGCTCAGAAGCCTCCTCTTCTGCTGCCTGGATGTACAGCTGCTGCGTAAAAGAAGAAGGCTCTTCAACTTGCTGCTGCAGCGGAATTGGCTCTGCAGCAAAAGCCCCCGCGTCTCCGTCTGCTGCTTCTGCAGGCAGCAGCAGCTGCTGCTGTGTCAGTTGCTGCTGCTGCGGCGAGCCGAGCAACGCCGGCAGCTGCTGCCGCTGCAGCAGCTGCTGCTCGTGCTGCTGCAGCTGCTGCTGCTGGTGCAGCAAAGCTAACTCAATGCGCCGCAGCTCTTCTTCTCTCATCACCTGTCGCAGCTTTTCTTGCAGCTCTTGCGCGCGCCCAGTCGGTTGCTGCTGCTGCTGCTGCTGCTGCGGCAGCTGCTGCATCGACTGCTGCAGCTGCTGCTGGTATCTAGCTGGCGCAGTAGCCGTGGCTCTGGGCATCATCGGAAGGCGCTGCTGCTGCTGCTGTTGCTGCTGCAGCCTCTGTTGCGGCTGCTGCGGCTGCGGCTGCAGGAAGGGCTGCTGAAGGAATGGCCTCTGCTGCATTTGCTGTTGCATTTGCTGCTGCTGCAGATGCTGCCGCAGCAGCTGCTGCTGCAGCTGCTGCACTTGTTCTGGCTGCAGCTGGTGCTGGTTCTGCAGCAAAGTATTGCCTATGAGATGAGGGCGAGATGAGCGCCTAGGCGGTCTGCCTACAGACTGTCTAAGTTTCTGCTGCTGCTGCTGCTGCTGCTGCTGCTGCTGCTGTAGCGGTTGCTGCTGCAGCAGCTGCTGCTGTTGCAGCTGCTGTTGGGATAGCTGTTGCTGCGGCAGCGGTGGCAGCAGCAGCGGCTGCTGCTGCTGCTGCTGCTGCAGCAAAGGCGACACTGACCGGAGATCAGCAAGCGCTGCATGCACTAGAGCTTCTGCTTGCTCAGCTACTGCAGCAGCTGCTTCTGCATCTGCTGCTGCTGCTGCTGCTGCTTGCCCCTGTGCTGCTAGTGCGGGGCCCCTTTGTGCTGCTGCTGCTGCGGCGGCCCTGCGAGCTTCTGATGCTGCAGTTGCTGCAACAGCAGCCTCGACTCCAGCTGCTGCTTCTGCAGCAACTGCAGCAGCACTTTGTGCTGTTGCTGCATCTTGCTGCGCTTGCTGCGCCGCAAGCTCCCCATCTTCCAGCTCTGCAGCAACAGCAGCAGCAGCAGCAGCTGCTGCTGCTGCTGCGGCTGCAGAAGCCTCAGAATCATTTGCTGATCGAAGAGCTGCTGCTGAACTCAATGAGGTCCTGTCTCTGGGAGTCTGTATCACACTTTGCTGCTGCTGCTGCTGCTGCAGCAAGAGCTGCTGCTGCAGCAACTGGTGTTGGTCGTCCTGTATCTGTTCTTCTGGATCTTGCTGCAGGGCCGGCTGCTGCTGCTGCTGCTGCTGCCCATACGACAGTTGCTGCTCCTGCAAGCGCTGCAGCAGCTGCTGCTCCTCCTCCCCGTGCTGCTGCTGCTGCAGTAGTTGCTGCTGCGCTTGCTGCAGCGCAGCAGATTGCTGCTCTCCGAAAGACACGAAGCTTGGCGCTCCCTGTCGCAGCAGCAAAGGCCTAGACTGCTGCAGACCCCACAGCTGCCGCTGCCGCTGCCGCTGCTGCTGCTGCTGCTGCTGCTGCTGCTGCAGCTGTGGGTACGCCGCTGGGGCGCTGGCAACACTTGGCGGCGTCAGCTGCGCCTCTCCTCCATCTGCTGCTGCTGCTGCTGCTGCTGCTGCTGCAGCCTGAAGAGACATGGGGGCCCCCTGGGGGCCCCCTACAAGGGGCCCCAAAGAGGCCCTCGAGCGGCCCCGAAGCGAGGCCCTAGGGTACCCTTGTGCGGTGGCCATAGGAGAAGTCTCAGCAGCAGCAGCAGCAGCAGCAGCAGCAGCAGCAGGAGCTGAAGCAGGAGAAAAGGCCGCGCGCAGGGGGGCCCCATTGGGGGGCCCCTGCAGCAGCTGAGGGCCTTCTGTGTCTGAAGCAATTGCTGCTGCTTCTGCATCACTTTCTCCCCCAAGAACGAAGACTTCAGGTGCATGCATGGGTGCTGCTGCTGCTGCTGCTGCTGCTGCTGCTGCGTCTGCTGCTGCTGCTGAGGGAAAGGCAGCAGTGCCTATGCTAGGGACTGAGCTGGCGGCCCCGGGGCTGCCATAGAAGAAGTCGCTGGGGTCTCTGCTTCGAGAGCTGCCCATCTGCTGCTGCTGCTGTTGCTGCTGCAGCTGCTGCTGCAGCTGCTGCTGCTGCAGCTGCTGCTGCAGCAGCTGCTGCTGCAGCAGCTGCTGGTGGCCAACTTCTGTGGCGCCGCTGCTGGGGCCTCCCATGGGAAGCGGCAGCAAATCGCTCACCCTGGGATCCGTGGGGGCCCCGCTGCTGCTGCTGCTGAAGCCCTGCGGCAGCAGCAAAGGGGTTCTCGTAGCTGCTGCTGCGCTGCTCACAAGACCCTGCTGCTGCTGCTGCTGCTGCTGCTGCTGCTCCTCGCCTGCTGCTGCGTAGAGGCCCGCGGGAGGCGTGGATAAGCCTGAGTAGTTGGAAGCAAAAGTTCCAGCAGCAGAGACAGAAGGGGGGGCCCCCAAGGTGTGCAGGGGGCCCCCCAGATTGCTGAGGGGGGGCCCCCCTAAGGAGTTTTCTGAGGCCCCATTGGCTGTGGTGAAGCTGTAGAACTGTTCCCCTTCTTCGGGCTCCATGTGCTGCTGCTGCTGCTGCTGCTGCTGCTGCTGCTGCTGCTGCTGCTGCAGACCCTGTGGGGCCCCCGGCGCTGCTGCGTGTGTGTGGTGAGCAGCAGAGGACAGAAGCAGCAGCAAATCATGTTTCAGCTGGATGCGGGCAACTCAGCAGCAGCAAGTGCTGCGCTGCTGCACGGGTTTGCTGCTGCTTGCTGCAGCTGCTCGGGGGCCCCTCTGGGGCCTCGCTGGCGGCAGCAGCGCCGGGTGTCTAGGCAGCTCTGGCTTCTTTCTTTTATTTTAATTCTAAATTAATTTTAATTTTTTAATTTTTAATTATTTCTTCAAAGTTGGGGCCACAAACGCTGCTGCTGCTGCCGCTGCCGCCGCCGCCGCTGCTGCTGCTGCTGCTGCACGGGACCCTCCGAGGCTCGAAGTCTCCGCGCAGCAGTTGCAGCAGCAGCAGCAGCAGCAGCAGCAGCAAAGCTCCAATCAAAAGCCAGCTTTAATTATATATTCACTTTTGCTGCAAATATTTCACCGGAAGAAGCCTAGAAGAGTGGAGACACGGGGACCTCGATCAGCTGCTGCTCGGGCTGCTGCTCGTGCTGCTGCTCGTGCTGCTGCTCGTGCTGCTGCTCGTGCTGCTGCTGCTGCTGTTGTTGCTGCTGTTATTTTGTGCTGATTTTGTAGCAGCAGATATTAATTTTAATGGACTGTCTACGGGGCCCCACAATTGTTTAGACAGGGGCCCCCTGGTGAATCGGGGGGCCCCATCTGTAGCAGCAGCAGCAGCAGCAGCACGGAGAGCAGCAGCAGCAGCAGCAGCAGCAAATGCAGCAGCAGCAGCAAGAGCTGTGCACAGCTTTAGAGTAAAATCAAAATCAGAATGCGCGATTTCTAGCATGCTGACAAATTTCACTTGGCTGTCCCTGCAGCAGCAGCAGCAGCAGCAGCAGCAGTTGCTGCTGCTGCTGCTGCTGCTGTTGCAACAAAATCCTGAAACATTTTTCTTGGATGTTCTGGAAGCTAAACGCTAAACCCTAGACCCCAAAGATTGTTCCCGAAGCTCCAGATCCCAAACCCTAAATCCTAAACCCTAAACCCTAAACCCTAAACCCTCGTTTCGAAAACCCTCAGACCCACCGGGTCACCAGCAAAAGAGAAAAAAGGAATTTTTGGACTTTTCCCTTTTTTTATTTAAATAAATGCATTTAAATGGCACTTTTGCAAACTTGAAGGACTTTTATATTTCATCTTTTTATTTCTTTTTAATTTCTTTTTTATTTCTTTTTTTTGAAAAGAAGACAAAAAGGGTAAAAAGCCTTAAAGGCCTGGGGCCATTCTCTGTGTTCTTCAGAGTCTCCTGCTGCTTTCGCATGGCTGCTGCTGCTGCTCCTGCGGCAGCTTCTGCTGCTGCTGCAACTGTTACTGCTGCTGCTGCGGCAGCTGCTGCTGTTGCTGCTGCTGTTGCTGCTGCTGCTGCTGTTGCTGCTGCTGCTGCTGCTTGCATCGGCCTTTCTTGTGTCTATCCCCAGCTTATCTGTCTCTCCTAATTTCTACATTTGCGCGCTTCCCCCAGTGAACTGCTTTGTGGGGACGCCGTGTGCTGCAGCAGCAGCAGCAGAAGCAGCAGGAGAAGCAGCAGAAGCAGCAGCAGCAGCAGCAATGGCAATCGCAGCAGCAGCAGCAGCTATAGCAGCCAACTGACGCATCGCCCTATGTGTCCGGTTCTCCCCGAATGAAGTGCCTGTGCAGCACTTGCATCGGCTGCTAAGTTGGCAGCTGCTGCTGCTGCTGCTGCTGCTGCAGCAGCAGCAGCAGAACTAAAAGTACTCTGCGTGGTCGCAGCAACTCTTCGTTGTATTTATAATCCCTTCTATCTTCTTTGAATCCCAAAGAAGACAAATGGGACAGAGTCTAGGGCCCTAAGGCTTCACTGGCTCTGTGCCTTCGTGGCTGCTGCTGCTGCTGCTGCTGCTGCTGCTGCAGCTGCTGCTGCAGCTGCTGCTGCTGCTGCTGCTCGTATCCGCTGCAGCATCATAGCGTACGTAAGCAGCAGGTAGCAGCATCACGTCGACTTTGTACCCACTCACAATGCAATCCACCAGCAGCAAGGGGGGGCCCCCAACACTATAGCTCCTTGGCCGCAATGCCCAAAAGCAAATGGCGTTTTCTTCTTTGCTGTGCGGAGGCTGCTCCCAGTCGCATCGTCCTCATCATCAGCAGCAGCAGCAGCAGCAGCAGCAGCAGCAGCAGCAGCTCTGCTGCTGCTGCTGCTGCTGCATATGTCGCTGGCGAAGCCAATTGGCTCACAGTTGCAGTCCAGCAGCAAAGGAGCAGGCATAGAAGAAGGGCCCCGGGGGCCCCCCAGCCGTACCCCTCCGGGGGCCCCCCCTCCCTCTCCCTCATTCAAACCTGCATGCAGCAGCAGCAGCAGCAGCAGCAGCAGCAGCAGCAGCAGCAGCAGGCGCGAGTAAGCAAATGAAAAGGGATATGGCAGCAAGCCTGAGTGAACTGCCATAAAGAACAACTCGAAACTCCTTCTTTATCTTTTATAATTCCATTTATAATTTCATTTATCATTTAATTTATTATTTATTTTAATTTCAAATTTATTATTTAGTTTATTATCTAATTTATTATTTAATTATTACTACCTGCTGCTTCTTTGTTCATTTCTGCTTCTCGCTTCAAACCTTCTGCTGCTCCTCTTGTCTCCCCACAAGCAGCAGCAAAAGCTTTCCAATCAGCAGCAGCAACAACACCCAGCTGCTCAGCAGCACAGAGCTCTTCCGGGGGGCCCCCATGGGGGGCCCCCCAAAGGGGGCCCCCTGCGGGGGGCCCCCAGGTGGGGCCCCCCGGGGGGGCCCCCCAAGAGGGGCCCCCCGAGGGGGCCCCCCAAGTGGGGCCCCCTGCGGGGGGCCCCCAGGCATGGGGGCCCCCAGGGGAGGCCGTGTCTCGGGGGGCCCCCCAAGGGGGGCCCCTCTGGGGGGCCCCCGGTGAGGCATCGGTGGGGGGGCCCCCCAGCTTGCTGCTGCTGGTGAGTTCCAGCAGCGGCAGGGGCCCCAAGTCCCCACGAATGGGGAGGCGCAGCACCAGTTTGGGCCGCTGCTGCTGCTGCTGCTGCTGCACCTGCCGCTGCTGCTGCTGCACCTGCTGCTGCAGCTGCTGCTGCACCTGCTGCTGCAGCTGCTGCTGCTGCTGCAGCAGCAAGTCCAAATGGGGAAGCATCAGGCCGAGGCTGACAGCGTGCTGCAGCAGCCGGGCCTTGCGGAGGCAGCCCCAAGTTTCTGCTGCATAGTTGAGGTGTCTGCCCATGGCTTCGATGCAGCAGCAAATTAAATCTTCCTTCCAGGCCAGCAGCAGCGCCAGCCGGGGGCTTAGTGCTGCTGCTGCTGCTGCTGCTGCGTTCGCTTCAGACAGACACAGCGCGGGCCCTCGGACCCCGGACCCTCCTGCTGCTGCTGCGCCCCCTGCTGCTGCTGCTGCTGCTGCTGTTCCCCCTGCTGCTGCTGCTGCTGCACCCTCCGGCTCAGGCAGCTCCAGGGGCATTTCCCTAAGGAGCCACAGACGCATACAAATGCAGCAAACCCTAAACCCTAAACCCTAGACCCTAAACCCTAGCTTAGCTTCGAAGCAGCTCCCCCGCTGTCTCTACGCAGCAGCAACAGCAGCAACAAACCGAACAAAACCAGGAGGAGGAGGAGGAGGAGGAGCAGCAGCAGCAGCAGCAGCAGCAGAAGTAGTAACAGCAGCAGCAGCGCGTATGAAGCCGCGCATCAGGCGACGCTTAGCAGCAGGAAATGCAGGAAACAAATTAAATTAAATTAAATTAAATTAAATTAAATTAATTAAATTAAATTAATTAAATTAAATTAAATTAATTTCTTTTTTAAATTAATTTACCAATCTCTAAAATGCCAATCTCTAAATGCCAACGCCAAAGTCAAAATCTGAGCAGCACGCATGTCGTGCAGCTGCCCCTGCAGCAGCTCCCATACCTGCGCAGCAGCAACAGCAGCAGCAGCAGCAGCAGCAGCAGCAGCAGCAGCAGCAGTAGCAGCGGGTGCAGGAGCAGTTTGAACAGCAGCAGCGGCCAACGTCAGCAATCAGCAAGGGAAGCAGCAGCGGAAGCAGCAGCAGCAGCAGCAGCAGCAACAGCAACACCGGGCTGTTGCTGTAGCACGAACTGCAGCAACGGCGCCTGCAGCTGCAGCAGCAGCAGAAGTGGAGGGATAAACGAAAGAACAAAAGCATCAGCAGCAGCACACGAAGTGGCAGCACCAGCAGCACCGACAGCAGCAACAGCAGCAGCAACGGCAGCAGCAGCAACACCCAGACCACCAGCAGCAGCAGAAACAGCACGCAAACTAGAAGCAGCAGCACCAGCAGCAGCACCAGCAGCAACAGCAGCAGCAACAGCAGCAGCAGAAGCAGCAGCAGCAACAGCACCAGCAGAAGCAGCAGCAGCAACAGCACCAGCAGAAGCAGCAGCAGCAGCAGCAGAAGCAGCAGCAGCAGCAGCAGCAAACCTGGTAGACGATGTGCATTGCTGTTGGAGTCCAGAAAGCAAGAGAGTCCACAGACCCCACAAGAGCTGTTAGCTGCTGCACCTCCAAACCCTCGAGCAGCAGCCGGCACTTGGCCGCGTCGAAGGGACACGGCGGCATCTGAACGCAAACCCTAAACCCTAAACCCTAAACCCTAAACCCTAAACCCTAATTCCTGAGTCTTGGTGGAGGTGCAGCCATGGAGGCTCCTGCGCAGCGATAAAGGCTGTGCAACTGCTCTTGTCAAAAAAGAAGCTAAACCCTAAACCCTAAACCCTAAACCCTAAACACTATACAAAGGCTAAACCCTGGACTCTAGACCCTGGAAAAACCCTAAACCCTAGGCCCCAGACCGTAAAACCCTAAACCCTAAAACCCTAAACCCTAAAACCCTAAACCCACCGCAGGGTAGCAGAAAGGCGAAGGCGCAGGGTTTAGATCGTCTGCAAAACCCCACACTAAAGATACAACAGCCTAAACCCTAAACCCTAAACCCTTGAGAAGCACTGAACCCTAAACCCTAGGCCCTAAACCCTAAACCCTAAACCCTAAACATTGTTTTCGTCCCTCAGCAGCAGCTGCTGGCTTTGCCGCGCACTGGCCTAAGCTAGGGTTTACAATGCGATGTAGCTTTAAATTAGGGTTTAGGGTTTAGGGTTTAGGGTTTGCCTCACGGAAAACTTCGTTTGTGTATTGCGGCGATTTGCCTTGAGCAGCGAACGCCATGTGGGGCGCCCTGCAGCTCCCATCACCTTGCTGCTGCTGCGTGCTGCTGCTGCTGCTGCTGCTGCTGCTGCTGCTGCTGCTGCTGCTGCTTGTGGACTGTCCAGAAAGAATCCAAAGAAGATAAGAAATAGTTTTTGCATCTCTCATTTGCATTTGTGCTGCAGCAGCTAAAATGTTTAGAGCCTGCTGCGGAGGCGGAGGAGCTGCCAGCTCGCGGACAGCATTAAACAGGCGCGGCAGCGCCCAGCCTGCAGCAGCAGCAGCAGCAGCAACAGCAGCAGCAGCAGCAGCAGCTGGAGCAGCCGCGGCTCCAGCTCGAGATCTAGAAGCGCGTGCAGCAGCGGCAAACACAGCGACACCTCTTGCAGCAGCAGAGGCAACAGCAGCAGCAGCAAAAACAGCAGCGAAGGGCCTGCAGCACAGGATAAGCAGCAGCAACAGCAGCAGCAGCAGCAGCAGCAGCAGAAAGCTCACGCAAGAAGGCCCGCAGCTGCGGATCTCCTTCCTGCTGCTTCCAAAACTGGGAGCAGCAAAGCAGCAGCTGCGAGGCCCCCATGGCGCTGATTGTTTGGGGGAAGAAAATATGGATCTGGGTGTACAGACACCGCAGCAGCAG